>NC_088423.1:27339718-27639718 GCF_034236695.1 Oncorhynchus nerka
GCATTGTGTGTAATGTAATGGAACTGAGAGTCGTGATCAAGGGCTAGCTCTGGTCCAACGTTAGTTAAGCCAACTCTCTGAAGTTCAAAGACATTCAAAGATCCTTCATAGAAGCCACTCCTCCATAAGTATAATTCTGTGGGCCTAATTCAGATAATGCATGTCATAACAACAAGATGCCCAGCGCTTCATGCCCAGCTCTCTCCTCAGCCACAAGATTTCAGTCGCATGTCGCACCCTACACTACACTTTTCTGTCCAATGCATGTATATAACTTGACCGCTCATCCATTGGTGAAGTAATTTGATGTCGAGCTAAATTTACATTTCAGAGGTTAAAAAGGGAACAGAAAATAAAGATCTAAATTGTAACTTTTTAGAGGTTCAAACCGGTTCAGAACTTTATTTTCCTGGCCAGAACATTGGAATGGAACGAAAAAAGTTATGGTTCTGTTCAGAACGAAACAATTGACAAATAATATTGGTTCCAACCCCTGGTTCGTCTTTCAAATGTACAAGTTGTGGTAAGTAACCCACTGTGCCAAATCAGATAGTGATCAGACCTGTCAGTGGGTCTAGTGAACATAAGAGGAGCTGGTTTGTTAATGAAAGCTGGGACACACACTGCTGCAGACAGACAGAATGTCTGGCAATGGGCTTACGGGAAGGCCAACTGTGTTTCTCTCTCTCGCTAGCTTACTCTCACTCTCTCTCTCGCTGCCTCTCTCTCCCTCTGTGTCTCCCTCTCTCAGTGTGTGGCCCTGTGTGTTTGTTATTGGATGTAGAATAGAGACAAGTCTTCAAAGCTCTCCTCCACATCAACCCATATTCCCAGCTCAGTCAAGGATATCTTGGATATACAGTGGGGTCCGAAATTATTGTCACCCTTGATAAAGATGAGCAAACATTTCTTTTTAAAATAAAGAATTCAAATACTGAGCTAAATTGTATGGCAATTTTTACTTTTAATATATTATTTTATACTACAAAAAAAATGTTTTTTACGTACAATTTAGCTCAGTATTTGAATTATTTATTTAATACAGTCGTTTCTGCTATTCTTTATCAAGTGTGCCAATAATTTCAGACCCCACTGTGCATCAGTTTAAATACAGTATACATTTAATAGAAGTTATTTAGTTCACATAGGGGAGAGGTGTTCTGCCATGAGGTTTAGGACTTCTGGAAATAGGAATTTTGGGAAAGTTTGAAAGATATACCACTCAAAATATATATCACTAAAGCTTTGAGTACCAAAAAACGAAGAAAAATCACATTTCTACGCTTAGGATACAGTTAGACATTGATTTAGAATTTGTTAACACTGAAATGTATATCAGGGCCAATATTCATAAAGCGTCTCAGAGTAGGAGTGCTAATCTAGGATTCCTTAATAGTCTCAACTATGACCCCAACAACCACACTGCCTAAACCCCCTTGTATTTGGGCAACAAATAACTAAATACATAACAAGAAGATTTAACTTGTTATTTCCATTACAACACCTACTGTTGATGATGACATATTGAGCTGTGTGGGTGAGTGGCAGAGACTGTCATTCTGCATCAAGTTCATGCCTGTGTCCCAAAAGGTACCCTTCCCTCTACAGCGCACTACTTTTGACCATAGGCCTCGGCCTATAGGGCTCAGGTTAAAAGTACTGCATTATATGAATATTTGGGACTCATACCATAAGTTTCCACCTTAATCCATTTTAAATTCAGGCTGTAACCCAAGAAAATGTGTGTTGTCAGAGTTGCCCAGACAGCCTGCAAGTTGAATGCACCTTATTCATTCATATTTGTGAGAGAGCGGAGGGTCGGCAAAGTTAAGTAATGTCTTCACAGTCATTGGCTCAGATCATAGAGTAACATCTGCAGTAACCATAATATAACCTTTTCCTGGTCACACACACATGAAAAGAAATACACACACACACAAGTGAAACACATGGGCATGCATACACACATCCTGAAATCTGACATACAGTGCCTTCAGAAAGTATTCACATACCTTAACGTTTTCCACATTTTCTTGGGTTACAGCCTGAATTTAAAATTGATTAAACTGAGATTTTGTGTCTCTGGCCTGCACACAATACCCCATAATATCAAAGTGGAATGATGTTTCTAGAAATGTTTACAAATTAATACAAAATGAAAAGCTGAAAAGTCAATAAGTATTCAACCCCTTTCTAATGGCAAGCATAAAATAAGTTCAGGAGTATACATTTGCTTAACAAGTCACATAATAAGTTGCATGGACTCTGTGTGCATTAATAGTGTTTACCATGATTTTTATTTTATTTTTATACCTCATCTCTGTTCCCCACACATACAATTATCTGTAAGGTCCCTCAGTTGAGCAGTGTATTTCAAACACAGATTCAACCACAAAGACCAGAGAGAAGAATGGCACCTATTGGCAGATGGGTAAAACAAAGCAGACACTGAATATCCCTTTGAGCATGGTGAAGGTATTAAACCTTTCACACGTACCATCACACGGGTGTGATCGTTCTACAGTGGTCCATGAAGCGTACGATCACACCCGTGTGATTAGAACGCTTATTTAGAACGGCCAGTTTCGAAAGATGCAACAATCAGCATTTGAGCTAGCCACACTTTTTTCAGAAACTATTTACACAAACACAGTCCTTACAAAGTTATGTCCAGAATGTAAGCAGTTTATTTTTGGTTGCAATGTTCAGACATTCACAGAAGTATCTATAGCATAAGACAATCATCCAAACTGGAAAAATGTAAGCTACATTTGTCCTAGCCAACTGAGGAAAGATTGACGTAAAACAAGCGGTTATTTTTGTGTAACTCTCAGCTGACAAACTACAATATAATAGCTAATAGCAATTAATATTTATAATTAATCACATCACGGGTGTGCTCACCATTGATTGAAATAATTGAGTAAAATACTTTCTAGAAATCGAAAGTAATCCGACGATTAGTTTCAGCGTGCTGCCATGCTTTTTTTCCTCACAGAAACCAAAGATAATAAAAGAAAACAAGATGAGCTTGGTCTGTTTTATAGTATGCATTTTGAAGGGGTGGTTGTCTACCATCGTTCACATCCCGCCATTCACTTCCTGAAGTTCTCAAAAAAGGAGTGAACCCTTACTCACCTCATTTTGTTATAGCATCTTTGGTCAGACAGACGATTACGTGAAACACAGAATGCATTGTATGTCAACAAACATGGCTCCCCACACAGCTGGAATTAGCTTCGCTCATCATAATCAGAACAACCTTCAAAAGTATTTTACACACATAATATGTGCCCATTATAATCTATGCAAGAATCGGAATGAATGATTTATCACCGTTACTTGAAAATGTGAATGAAACAGTAAATATATAAATAATTACCACACAAAACATTTTCTGATAGTGATACAAATGACGCGTGCCGGCAATCAATCACATAACCTCTCACTCCCACTCTGAGCCATTCAGTGTTGTTGTTTATGTATGTAGCTAGTGAGCTAAGCTGTAGCATTAGCAATGTCTTTCAAAAAGGAGACACCTCACAAACGTGGAAATTCTGGATATTTTTTTTACAATTCTGACAATGAGTCTGAGTATGAAAGTCAGGAATCAGATTCTGACAGTGACAGAGGAGTTATACAAAATAATAAATGTCAACAGTTGGCAGTAAAGTGGCATGACAAACGAGACGTCCATGTCCTCTCCACTGTCCATACAGCAACCATGTCGGCCACAGGGAAGGTGGCCCACCTGACGGGAGAGAGAACCAGACTGCGTGCTTGACTAAAACCTCAACATGGGGGCAGTGGATAAGGCAGACATGATGAACAGCTTTGTGGAATGCATTCAGAAAACGACCAAGTGGTACAAGAAGATATTTTCCCAGGGTAGCTTCAAATTACACCAAGCCAATACTTCTGATTAGCATTGTTTTACAGAGCTAATAGAAGAATGTAGCTAGCTGCATAAGCACGATTGAATATAACACCATAAATGTTATGAAACGAGTAACGTTACCTCGCGTGTCCGCGGTTATAAGGAATATACACAAATATATTATGCTCCATACAGAGTGAGCTACAGTAGAAACTGTATAACACAACATACAGAAACTATTATAACGTAATAAGGCACTTACTTTGATAGAAACTCAATCTAGATTTGAGCCTGGGTGTCTGTAGCACTGAGACGCTGTGCCTTAGACAGCTGCGCCACTTGGGAGTCATAAGGCCAGGGTAGCTTCAAAATACATGCTCAGCCTCTGCTTCAGGTACCACTTCGGGTACCACCCCCAGACCAATGGGCAGACGGAACGCTTGAACCAAGAAATAGGGAAGTACCACCACCAACAATGTTCTGCCTCTCCACACGACTGGAGTCGATATATGGCCTGGGCCGAAAATGCTCAGAACTCACTCATGCACTCATTCCTCCACCTTACCAACCCCCCATGTTTCCCTGGGAGACGGAGCCTGGTACTTGGTCAGCTGTCTATGACTTGTTTTGGCGTAATGATTGGGTATGGGAGACCACTCACCGGCATCTGCAGGAAGCCTCTAATACCCAGAAACGCTTTGCCGACAGACGCCGTTAGACGTTGGAGGGGAACCTGTTTACGCCATACGGGCCATCCTTGATTCCAAACGACTGAGAGGTCGCATTCACTACCTAGTGGACTGGGAAGGTTATGGGCTTTACGACCGTTCCTGGGTCCCCGACCAAGCCATCCTCGACCCAGAGAGCATTCAGGCATTTCACCATAACCGTCCAGATCATCCCGCTCCCTAACCACAGGGTTGACCCCCGAACAGACCCACTGGACATCAGCCTTGACATCAGCCTTGACGCAGAACGTTGGGTCAGTCCACGACACTTTACAATAATAGTAACAGCTCTGTTAAATTATCCCATGGAACTTCACAAAGATTCGGCATTAGACATGGAATTAAACAAGGATGCCCAATTTCTCCTTTCTTATTTTTTTGGTCACACAAGTTATGGCACTTCATATAAATAAGGATAGTTTTAGAGGTATTCAGATACAAGACAAAGAGATAAAATGTTCACAATTGGCTGACAACACCACCATTTTTTTTGAAAGATCATAATGAAGTCAAGAAACCTTTTGAGTGTATTAATGCCTTCACACATGTATCAGGTTTATCTCTGAATATTAGAACATGTGAATTATTTGTGTTGAAAAGATGTGACTTAAACTCAATATGTAATATCCCTATAAAATATGTGATCACATATCTTGGTATTAAAGTTAGCAAAGATCAGATAGAAAGGGCCAACTTAAATGTCTCTCCTTTTGTAGAGAAAATTGCAAAGAGATTTAACTCCTGGTTATTAAGAGATCTTTCTTTATCTGGATGTGTACTTTTATCACAATCTGAAGGTCTGTCCAGATTAGTTTATACCTCTCTTGCCTTGGATGTTCCTCTGTCAGTAACTAAAATGGTTGATACTAAATTATTTAACTTCATATGGAGGAATAAACCTCATTAGCGGTAATATGTAGCACCCAAAGTGAGGGAGGGTTGAATGCTCTGGATTTTAAAACCTCTAGTATAATATTTAAGATTAAATGGATACAAAACTATTTAAGAAATAAGGATTGCATCTGGAATATCATCCCTAATTTAATATTCCAACAAATTGGTGGTCTAGAATTCTTACTCAAATGCAACTTTGATATGGGTAAAATCCATTTAAGCTGCAAACTTTCATAAACAAGTATTTCTAACTTGGAACCTCATGTACAAACACAATTTTCCCCTCATAGGTATACAATCTGGAATAATAAAGACAGAAAATACAAAAACAAGTCTTTGTTTTTCCAGAACTGGTTTGACAACAACATTATTTGGGTTAAACAATTATTGAATAATGATGGACAACTATATGATTATCCAGAACTTATTAGAACACACAATGTTACATTCACTCCCGAGGAGTATCAAATTGTTGTTAGAGCTGTCCCTAAAGGTGCAATTCTTGTTTTAGGAGAATATAACAGTACTCCAAGTGCAACTGTTGAGGATTTTGTAGCCTCAATACAACTAGAAGGAATTGACATTTTAAACTATAAATGTAATAACATGTATATAAGGAAACTATGTCAATATGTTACTATTCCCTCTGCTAACATGTACTGGAGTGCAGCCCTAGGACAAGTGAACTGGAACACAGTTTTGTTGTTATCTGGTAAATAATTGTATATCTAATAAGGTGAAAGAAGTATCATACAAACTCATTCATAGAATCGACCCTGTAAAGACCTTTATTATACACAGATTTAAAATAGCTATTGATAACAAGTGTGTATTTTGTGATTGTGAACCAGAGACTCTTGACCATTTATTTTGGGACTGATCTTATGTCAGAAGATTTTGGTGTGAGTTAGATTTTATTTTAAAAGAAACAACTATTAATGTTAATTTGAAAGACTCTGATATTATGTTTTATTTTGAACCAAATGGTATGGACCCTGATTTAACTTTCATTGTTAATTTGTTTATCTTTCATGGAAGATTCTTTGTCCATAAAATGAAGTGGGCAGAGAACAAACCCCTCTTCACATGATTTAAGATAGAATTGAAATATTATTTTGAAATGATCAGTAAATATAAAAACAAAAAAGCAATACGCACCCTAACAGTATTTAACAAATTGAAAATTAATCTTGTTATGTAATACACCTGTCTGTTAGATTTATGTACTCTTGTTTGTATATTTTAGTTTTTTTGTATTCATGTGTTCATAATAAAAAAGGAAAAAAAGGGAGAAAAAAGAATTATATATATATATATATATAGTATATATATATATATATATATATATATATATACTGTGTGTTGTATAGAAAGTATGCAGATCAAAGAGAATGTTTTTGTAAAGATGAACTGTGATTTTAGTTGTCTAAACGAGAACCTGGTACGACTAGTCATGACCCCAAAACGCAATACAAGGAAGAGGACAAAGGAACCTCTTAACAATCAAGGCTACTATTGATTACTGTATCTAAGAAGGTGAATTCAAGAAGAACCAACCAGTTATACTCTTCAAATCAACAAGTACATTCTTTATAGTTCTGACCAATAAGTGCGGCAGTTCAGGGCAAGGTGTTTGGGCTAAGCTAAGCATAGTTTACAAATGTATCCAAGTATGCTTTTCTCTCGTGCACTTTCTCTCTCTTTCTTTAATCTTTTCATGCGTGACTTCAAAATCTCTATTCTATCTCTATTTTGTTACTCAACAGTACATTTAATCCGCGCTGCCCTCAAACCAAGGCAGACAGCCTTTTTATATTTATAGGCTGTTTCAACTATTCAATTTCAAATGATTTTATAACAAGTTTTGATCTTCTAAGAACAGTTTGAATTGAAGTGTGTTCCGCCTCCTCATTCATTTGAATCAAAAATAGTCATTTTTACTTTTGCGGACAATACATGTTTTTTTGCATTTCTGACCCGGACAAAATTCCCCAAGAACTTCCCAATTGTTTGTGCAGTTCAAGTCTGCAGACATTTGTTCATCTCCAGTCAGAACAGGATCTGCACACACGTGTTCACATTTTCCATCTGTTGCCCACATCGCAGTCGTTGTTGTTTTCATCACTAATAATAACTTTGGAAATGTGTGCCTTTCTATCAAAGTAAGTGCCTCATTACGTTATAATAGTTTATGTATGTCGTTTCAACTGTAGCTTACTGCATGTATGGAGCATAATATATTTGTGTATTTTCCTTATAACCACGGATACGCGAGGTAATGTTACTCATTTCATAACCTTTATGGTGTTATATTCAAACGTGCTTATGTAGCTAGCTACGTTCTTCTATTAGCTCTGTAAAACAATGCTAATTGCATCAGAGAAGTATTAGCTTGTGTTGTATTTTGAAGCTACCCTGGCCTTATGACTCCCAGGTGGTGCAGCGGTCTACGGCACTGCATCTCAGTGCTAGAGGAGTGCTAGAGGAGTCACTCGAATCCAGGCTGTATCACAACCGGCTGTGATTGGGAGTCCCATGGGGCGGCGCACAATTGGCCTAGCGTCTTTTACATTTTACATTTAAGTCATTTAGCAGACGCTCTTATCCAGAGCGACTTACAAATTGGTGCATTCACCTTATGACATCCAGTGGAACAGTAGTGCATCTAAATCTTTTAAGGGGGTGAGAGGGATTACTTTATCCTATCCTAGGTATTCCTTAAAGAGGTGGGGTTTCAGGTGTCTCCGGAAGGTGGTGATTGACTCCGCTGTCCTGGCGTCGTGAGGGAGTTTGTTCCACCATTGGGGGGCCAGAGCAGCGAACAGTTTTGACTGGGCTGAGCGGGAACTGTACTTCCTCAGTGGTAGGGAGGCGAGCAGGCCAGAGGTGGATGAACGCAGTGCCCTTGTTTGGGTGTAGGGCCTGATCAGAGCCTGGAGGTACTGAGGTGCCGGTCCCCTCACAGCTCCGTAGGCATGCACCATGGTCTTGTAGCGGATGCGAGCTTCAACTGGAAGCCAGTGGAGAGAGCGGAGGAGCGGGGTGACGTGAGAGAACTTGGGAAGGTTGAACACCAGACGGGCTGCGGCGTTCTGGATGAGTTGTAGGGGTTTAATGGCACAGGCAGGGAGCCCAGCCAACAGCGAGTTGCAGTAATCCAGACGGGAGATGACAAGTGCCTGGATTAGGACCTGCGCCGCTTCCTGTGTGAGGCAGGGTCGTACTCTGCGGATGTTGTAGAGCATGAACCTACAGGAACGGGCCACCGCCTTGATGTTAGTTGAGAACGACAGGGTGTTGTCCAGGATCACGCCAAGGTTCTTAGCGCTCTGGGAGGAGGACACAATGGAGTTGTCAACCGTGATGGCGAGATCATGGAACGGGCAGTCCTTCCCGGGAGGAAGAGCAGCTCCGTCTTGCCGAGGTTCAGCTTGAGGTGGTGATCCGTCATCCACACTGATATGTCTGCCAGACATGCAGAGATGCGATTCGCCACCTGGTCATCAGAAGGGGAAAGGAGAAGATTAATTGTGTGTCGTCTGCATAGCAATGATAGGAGAGACCATGTGAGGTTATGACAGAGCCAAGTGACTTGGTGTATAGCGAGAATAGGATAGGGCCTAGAACAGAGCCCTGGGGGACACCAGTGGTGAGAGCACGTGGTGTGGAGACGGATTCTCGCCACGCCACCTGGTAGGAGCGACCTGTCAGGTAGGACGCAATCAAGCGTGGGCCGCGCCGGAGATGCCCAACTCGGAGAGGGTGGAGAGGAGGATCTGATGGTTCACAGTATCGAAGGCAGCCGATAGGTCTAGAAGGATGAGAGCAGAGGAGAGAGAGTTAGCTTTAGCAGTGCGGAGCGCCTCCGTGATACAGAGAAGAGCAGTCTCAGTTGAATGACTAGTCTTGAAACCTGACTGATTTGGATCAAGAAGGTCATTCTGAGAGAGATAGCGGGAGAGCTGGCCAAGGACGGCACGTTCAAGAGTTTTGGAGAGAAAAGAAAGAAGGGATACTGGTCTGTAGTTGTTGACATCGGAGGGATCGAGTGTAGGCTTTTTCAGAAGGGGTGCAACTCTCGCTCTCTTGAAGACGGAAGGGACGTAGCCAGCGGTCAGGGATGAGTTGATGAGCGAGGTGAGGTAAGTGAGAAGGTCTCCGGAAATGGTCTGGAGAAGAGAGGAGGGGATAGGGTCAAGCGGGCAGGTTGTTGGGCGGCCGGCCGTCACAAGACGCGAGATTTCATCTGGAGAGAGAGGGAGAAAGAGGTCAGAGCACAGGGTAGGGCAGTGTGAGCAGAACCAGCGGTGTCGTTTGACTTAGCAAACGAGGATTGGATGTCGTCGACCTTCTTTTCAAAATGGTTGACGAAGTCATCTGCAGAGAGGGAGGAGGGGGAGGGGGAGGAGGATTCAGGAGGGAGGAGAAGGTTGCAAAGAGCTTCCTAGGGTTAGAGGCAGATGCTTGGAATTTAGAGTGGTAGAAAGTGGCTTTAGCAGCAGAGAGAGAAGAGGAAAATGTAGAGAGGAGGGAGTGAAAGGATGTCAGGTCCGCAGGGAGGCGAGTTTTCCTCCATTTCCGCTCGGCTGCCCGGAGCCCTGTTCTGTGAGCTCGCAATGAGTCGTCGAGCCACGGAGCGGGAGGGGAGGACCGAGCCGGCCTGGAGGATAGGGGACATAGAGAGTCAAAGGATGCAGAAAGGGAGGAGAGGAGGGTTGAGGAGGCAGAATCAGGAGATAGGTTGGAGAAGGTTTGAGCAGAGGGAAGAGATGATAGGATGGAAGAGGAGAGAGTAGCGGGGAGAGAGAGCGAAGGTTGGGACGGCGCGATACCATCCGAGTAGGGGCAGTGTGGGAAGTGTTGGATGAGAGCGAGAGGGAAAAGGATACAAGGTAGTGGTCGGAGACTTGGAGGGGAGTTGCAATGAGGTTAGTGGAAGAACAGCATCTAGTAAAGATGAGGTCGAGCGTATTTCCTGCCTTGTGAGTAGGGGGAAGGTGAGAGGGTGAGGTCAAAAGAGGAGAGGAGTGGAAAGAAGGAGGCAGAGAGGAATGAGTCAAAGGTAGACGTGGGGAGGTTAAAGTCGCCCAGAACTGTGAGAGGTGAGCCGTCCTCAGGAAAGGAGCTTATCAAGGCATCAAGCTCATTGATGAACTCTCAGAGGGAACCTGGAGGGCGATAAATGATAAGGATGTTAAGCTTGAAAGGGCTGGTAACTGTGACAGCATGGAATTCAAAGGAGGCGATAGACAGATGGGTAAGGGGAGAAAGAGAGAATGACCACTTGGGAGAGATGAGGATCCCGGTGCCACCACCCCGCTGACCAGAAGCTCTCGGGTGTGCGAGAACACGTGGGCAGACGAAGAGAGAGCAGTAGGAGTAGCAGTGTTGTCTGTGGTGATCCATGTTTCCGTCAGTGCCAAGAAGTCGAGGGACTGGAGGGAGGCATAGGCTGAGATGAACTCTGCCTTGTTGGCCGCAGATCGGCAGTTCCAGAGGCTACCGGAGACCTGGAACTCCACGTGGGTCGTGCGCGCTGGGACCACCAGATTAGGGTGGCCGCGGCCACGCGGTGTGGAGCATTTGTATGGTCTGTGCAGAGAGGAGAGAACAGGGATAGACAGACACATAGTTGACAGGCTACACAAGAGGCTACGCTAATGCAAAGGAGATTGGAATGACAAGTGGACTACACGTCTCGAGTGTTCAGTAAGGACTACAAATAGCTGGCTAGCTAACCTCGGTAAATTAAGATAATCACTCTAAAACTACACACTCTAAACTACACAATTATCTTGGATACGAAGACAGCAAAGACAACTATGTAGCTAGCTAACACTACACTAATCAAGACGTTCAGTTGAGTGTAATAGTTGTGCTGCTAATCGGTAGACGGTGGACTAGCTAACGGTGGACGTTAGCTAGCTGGCTAGCTGCAGGGCAGTGTAGACTGCGTTAGGACGACGAAATACGATAATTACGCAATTATCTATGATACAAAGACGGCTATGTAGCTAGCTAAGAAGAAATTGCTAAGATTAGACAAATCTTCTGAGTTTGGCTGGTGTAGGCACTCATTGTAAATAATAATTTGTTGTTAAATGACTTGCCTAGAATAATAATGGTTAAATAAATAAAAATATATATGACCATGGTTTGTTTTCATTTGGCCTTTTTAGCATAGCTCTGTTCTGCCCTGCCTTGCCCCCTTGTGGAGCTCAAAAGTTACTGTTTCTTACTGTTATAACTCAAACTTGTGATTTTGTCAATGCAATATACTACTCTTTATAGCAGTGTTTATTATGTTACTTCTTTGTAGTATTGTTTTATTGCTATATCCTTATATTGTATTCTAGTGAATAATTCCTCTTTATTCTGTACTTTCAGAAACCACAAACAGTACTGGCCAATATCAGAACTGGAACTGGAGCTGGACACCTTTGGAGCTGAAGATTGAGGACAGCTTTGTCTGCTAGTGTACACTCCTTAACAGTCTACCTGGATGGAAACATAGCAATAAAACACACAGACCAATATGTAATAGCCATCTCTTTTATTGCAGGATTGGTGGAGGTTGGTTCAATAACAACAACAAAAACATGTTTTACTTGAGGAAAAAAAAATATATTTTATGTTCAAGGAAAGACTGAACTACAACTGCATTTCCACCCCCACCTCTAAAGGCATAGTATCATGGCTGGTCACCTGTCAAGTCACCTATCAGGTCAGTCAGTCATTGATTGCCTCAGATGTGCTCAATAGTGCTTGAGCATATGATACTCCCCAAGCATGGTGAAATACATAGAGGTGTATCACAAGCTAAACACATGTATTTTGTCAACTTCCTGTGCTTACTTCTGGTGCCAGACAGGCAGACTTTGCAGTGCCTCCGTGTGTGACTACCTTGAGCAGCAGTTTGGGGGACTTTGAAGGGAAAATGCTATGCAGTGAAGCGTAGGGGATTGTCTGCAGCAGGACGACTCCCAGTGGATGGGCGCCGAGGGGTGTGGTGCTCTTCCAGCAGCTCTCTCATGAGGTTCTCTCTGTACTTTTGGTAGGTCATTACTTTACATATGAAGGAAGGGAGAGGATGATGAGGCAGTGGGTAGGTGGGTGAGATATTGTCACTATAATTGCATAATGGAACTGTATGTGATTTGTATGTGAACTGTATGTCCAATTACAAAAAAATCCCTTGTTCAGTAATCATCTCACCTGTTAGTTGGCAGTGACCTATGTGGCCATTGAAGGCAGCAGTGTCGATCAGATGGAAAAAATATTTTATCCGAGTGCATTCCACAAAGCTGTTTATCATGCCCGCCTTATCCACTGCCCCCATTTTGAGGGTGTCAACCACACAGACTGGTTTTATAAAAAATAAAACAAATAAAACCTTTATTTAAACAGGAAAATTCCATTGAGACCCAGAGACTCTTTCTCAAGGGAGACCTGGCAAAGAAGGCCGCAACAATCAATACATTACATAATTACATTTACATTACATTTCTCTCTCCCGTCAGGTGGTCCACCTTCCCTGTGGCCGACATGGTTGCTGTATGGACAGTGGAGAGGATATGGACGTCTCGCTTGTCATGCCACTTTACTGCCAGCTGTTGACCGTTCTCCTTGAACTCCACCTCCCCTCTCTGCATCTTCCTGCATCCGAATGCCGGCATCCCCTTCCTGTTCGACCTGACTGTGCAACAGGCCCCTGTGCTGTTGGAGAGCAGATGCTGGAAGTGTGTGGGGCTGCTGTACCAATTGTCCACATACAAAGTGTGTGACATCGCAGCAGAACTAGGAAGCGGTCTTGGGAAAAGAGGGTGGCAAAGAAGGGAGATGCAAAAATAGGATCTGTGCTCCAGTATTCTCTTAGAGAGTTATGCTTTACTATCTCCATGAGAACGACTGTCACCAGGAAGGTATACATTTCACTAATTGTAGTTATCACCCATTTAGCAAGACCCCCCCCCCCCCCCCCCCCCCCCCCCCCGATTGGTCTCTACTATGTCTCCTACCAGCTCCTCTGTCAGAAACAACTTGAGGCACTTTGCCTCAGATGGAAATGGCAAGGGGCGTTGCACTCCAGACTGGGACTCATCAAAGCAAACAGCAGGGCCAGGAGGGGTGAAATGGCTGTCAGACTTCCAGCTACCACAGAACTCCTGTACTTCATCCACTGTCTGTCTGCCTCCATCACCACCAGCATCTTCAAAGGGAACTGGGACTTCATCAGTGGACAAGGGGTCCTCAGATTCAGGGTTCTCAATGGCTACAAGGTTGGGGGGGCATCTTGTCACTGTCACTGTCAGAATCTGCTTTCTGACTTTCATACTCAAACTTATGAACTTAACTTGTCAGAATTTTAAAAAATCTCCAGAATTTGTGAGTTGTCTCCTTTTAAAAGACATTGCTAATGTTACAGCTTAGCTTACTAGCTACATACATAAACAACAGTGAAAGGTTACGTGATTGACTGCCGGCACGCGCCACTTGTATCAATAAATCACTATCAGAAAATGTTTTGTGTGGTAATTATTTATATATTTACTGTTTTATTCACATGTTTTCAAGTGCCAGTCACAAATCATGCATTCCAATTAATGCATAGATTGTAATGGGCACATATTATGTGTGTGACTAAGGGTTCACTAATTTTTTGAGAACTTACGGAAGTGAATGGTGGGATGTGAATGATGGTAGATGCATACTTCAACATGCATACTATAAACAGACCAAACTCATCTTGTCTTCTCTCATTATCTTTGGTTTCTGTGAGAGAAAAAAAGCATGGCAGCGCGCGGAAACTACCCATCGTAGGATTACTTTCGAATACTAGAGAGTGTTTTACTCAATTATTTCGATCAATTATGAGCTCACCCGTGATGTGATTAATTATAAATAGTAATTGCTATTAGCTAATTCATATTGTAGTTTCTTTCAACCTTTTCCTCAATTAGCGCTAGGACAAATGAACCCAACATTTTTCCGGTTTGGATGACTGTTATGCTGTCGATACTTCTGTGAATGTCTGAACAGTGCATCCAAAAATAAACTGCTCACATTCTGGACATAACTTTGTATGGTGTGTGTTTACGCTAAATGTTTCTGAAAAAACAGTGTGGCCAGCTCAAATGCATTTTGTTGCATCAATCGAAACTGGCCGTTCTCAATAAGCGTTCTAATCACACCGGTTTGATCGTATGCTACAGTGACCACTGTAGAATGATCACACTCATGTGTTGGTACATGTGAAAAGGTTAAATCTCCATCTTGTGTAACACGCTAGGGACCTGCTAGGGACCTGTTACCATTTTATAAGTTCTAACCAATAACCTAGACTGTTTGTGTATGTGTATCTTATATTATCATTTATCTTGATAGTAAATAAATAATCAACTCAATTGGTGTGGTCGGAATTATTTAGTGAGACCTGGGTTTGGCAAATTTACGAATTATGCCATGTTCAAAATGAGACTGATCAGGAAATGTATTAATTTGCGACTGCTATGAAATCGATATTCTGATATTCTTTGAGTTAATTTGGGAAACGGTAACTCATTAAACAAACCTTTCCCATGGTGCCCCAGGTTACTGAGTTAATGGTTTCCTGATGAATTTAATCACGTAATTCTGAACATAGTTAATTATTCGATGAATAGCAGTCGTCACATTAATGATACCAACGTCATGACACAGGTCCATCGTAGGCAGACCTGGCTCTCAAGAGGAGACAGGCTATGTGCACACTGCCCACCAAATGAGATGGAAACTGAGCTGCACTTCCTAACCTACCAAATGTATGACCATATTAGAAACACGTATTTCACTCAGATTACACAGATCCACAAAGAATTCAAAAACAAATCCAATTTTGATCAACTCCCGTATCTACTGGGTGAAATACGACAGTGTGCCATCACAGCAGCAATATTTGTGAGCTGTTGCCACAAGAAAAGGGCAACCAGTGAAAAACAAACACCATTGTAAATACAACACATATTTATGTTTATTTATTTTCCATTTTGTACTTTAACAATTTGCACATCGTTACAACACTGTATATAGACACAATCAAAAAAAAAATATATATATATATATATATATATATATATATATAGCCCTTCGTACATCAGCTGATATCTCAAAGTGCTGTACAGAAACCCAGCCTAAAACCCCAAACAGCAAGCAATGCAGGTGTAGAAGCACGGTGGCTAGGAAAAACTCCCTAGAAATGCCAAAACCTAAGAAGAAACCTAGAGAGGAACCAGGCTATGTGGGGTGGCCAGTCCTCTTCTGGCTGTGCCGGCTGGAGATTATAACAGAACATGGCCAAGATGTTAAAATGTTCATAAATGACCAGCATGGTCGAATAATAATAAGGCAGAACAGTTGAAACTGGAGCAGCAGCACGGTCAGGTGGACTGGGGACAGCAAGGAGTCATCATGTCAGGTATTCCTGGGGCATGGTCCTAGGGCTCAGGTCCTCAGAGAGAAAGAAAGAAAGAGAGAGGGAGAGAATTAGAGAACGCACACTTAGATTCACACAGGACACCGAATAGGACAGGAGAAGTACTCCAGATACAACAAACTGACCCTAGCCCCCCGACACATAAACTACTGCAGCATAAATACTGGAGGCTGAGACAGGAGGGGTCAGGAGACACTGTGGCCCCATCCGAGGACACCCCCGGACAGGGCCAAACAGGAAGGATATAACCCCACCCACTTTATGACATTTGAAATGTCTTTGAAATGTCTTTATTCTTTTGGAACTTCTGTGAGTGTAAGGTTTACTGTTAATTTTTATTGTTTATTTCACTTTTGTTTATTTACTTCACTTGCTTTGGCAATGTTAACATATGTTTCCCAATAAAGCCCTTTGAATTGAATTGAGAGAGAGAGGGAGAGAGGAGGAGGAGGGAGAGATAGAGTGGCACCTGGATAAACAGGGGAGTCAATAGCGTGAGCCCTGTGTTCCAGTTCATTTGGCCCAAGCGGAGAGGAGGGTAAACCAGCTTGCTCTCTTACCCGTCTCTCTCCTCTTTCATTCCTCCCCTTCTCTTCCCCAAAGCTCTTCAAAAGTCTAGCGCAGCCTTAGGAATCTAATGTTGCATTCAAACATAACAAAAACACACCAGGCACACCATCCAGGCAGATCGCTCAAGAGTGACTTCAAAATTGGACGTCTTTGAATGTCTTGAGGACGTCGGGAAATCCCTTCAAACCAGCCATTGGGGCAACAGGGAGCAGTATTACCGTCAAGTTTGCTCAAGTATTGTGGACGAGGGACGTGGATGGGCGTAATCCAATGACCCTGGATCAGGTTGTGTGCTTGATCCCAGTTTATTTTATTTTTGTTTTAATGCTATCCCAAACCTTAACACTTATCTTAACCATTCGGAATGAGTGCCTAAACGTTATGTTTTAACCCCATCCGAAACGCTCATGCACACATGCACAAGTGACTGCAAACACACTGACAAATGCAAACACAAACACACAGTGGTGTATTTAAGAAAAAAATACTTCAATGTACTACATGTCGTTTTTTGGGGGGTTTATGTACTTTACTTTACTATTTATATTTTTGACAACTTTTACTTCATTACATTCCTAAGGGAAATAATGTACTTTTTACTTCATACACATTCCATTACACCCTAAAGTACTTGTTATATTTTAAATTCTTAGCAGGACAGAAAATGGTCCATCAACACACTTATCAAGAGAACATCCCTGGTCATCCCTAATGCCTCTGATCTGGCGGACTCACGAAACACAAATGCTTTGTTTGTAAATGATGTCTGAGTGTTGGAGAATGACCATTGCTATCCGTAAGTTTAAAAAAACAAGATAACACACACACACACACACACACACACACACACACACACACACACACACACACACACACACACAGTCAGTAGAAACGCAGCTGTTGGTTCAGTTGAACAGAGGGACATGGACATGACATCACCAAACGCTCAGTCTACAGGACACAGTGAGATAGAGGTACTGTTCCCCTTTATAGGTCAGCATTTCCCATCCATCTCTTCATGTTACTGTGAGGTTGAACCAAGGTTGACCAGAAGCCAAAGGTAAAGGTGAAAGTACTCCAAAGGAATGTAGATTGTGATGTGACACTTACTCTCCCTAGCGCTGTCTGCAGGTTAGCATATGCCATCTTTCTCTCCAGGTCCCCCCATACTGAGGCTGAATGAAGCTTGACCAAAAGGTAAAGGCAAAACAGAAGTACAAATGGTAGAGGTAGTGTCCAAAGGGCCACTGCTTCTAGTCTAGGAAGTTCCCCCTAGCAGCCATGAGGACAGATGACTTCACCTAGAATGAACCTTATTAAGGGAATTTGTAACCCCTAAACTGTGTTGACAATGGCAAGTTTCCATTCTATCACATGTTTCTTGAGCAGGTATGTGTGAATCACCCTATTTTTTCCACTGAACTGTTTATTGGTTCATGCACTAACCAAAGATCCTGTTTACAGTTTGCAGTTGGTTGAGTCAGATAGCACCTTCTTGCATCATAGACCAGGAATGGGACGCTCAGGTCCCGTGGCTTCCTGTTTTGTTCCTCTCCCTGGCACTTCATTGGTACATTAATGTCACTGATTGGTCAGGGAGGCCATACACCTGGTTTTCCAGATAAGTGCCCATCCCTGATCTAGCCGAAAAGGTGATTGAATGTTTTATGCTGATCATTGTCTAATTGTGTATGCTGCTGCTTTGGCTAAGTTTCTTCAGTAAAAGATAAAAGAACTTCACCTGAGATGATCCTGAAAGCAAACATTCCTCTCATTCCATAGATTATGATCTGTTCATACCAACATTCCATAGAACACAGAACATGGGAATTGTGACAGTATCATTATGGCTCCAGCATATATCCAGTGAGATTCCGGTCTTGAACATGTTTTAATATCCCTCACTGATTCCCTTTGTTTATTGAAATTCCAGACCTCTGTCTTATCCCATTACATTGTCTCACGAAGAAGACATATACAATACATTTTTAGGCTATTGTTGGTGTGTTTTATCAACACACTTACCAAGAGAACATCCCTGGTTATCTCTACTGCCTCTGATCTGGCGTACTCACTAAACACAAATGCTTCATTTGTAAATTATGTCTTATTGTTGGAGTGTGCCACTGGCTATCCATAAATTTAAAAAATATGAAATTGTGCCACCTGGTTTGCTTAATATAAGGAATTTGAAACAAATCATACTTTTACTTTTGATACTTAAGTATATTTTTGAAATTACATGTACTTTTGATGCTTAAGTATATTTAAAACCAAATACTGTTTATTATCTACGCATAGTCACTTTACCCCTACCTACATGTACCAATTACCTCGACTAACCTGTATCCCCGCACATTGACTCGGTACCGGTTATTGTTATGTCATCTTATTGTGTTACTTTTTTATTTTACTTTAGTTTATTTAGCAAATATTTACTCTATTTCTGGAACGGCATTTCTGGTAAGTAATCATTTCACGGTAAGGTCTATCTATACCTGTTGTATTCGGCGCATGTGACAAATACAATTTGTCTTGATTTGAACCCGCAATCAGACTGTTTCCTTTTTGTACAGCTTGTGTATTGTCTCTCATGGCTAAACATTAAAATGCTAACATTGGGAACAGAGTGTCAGAACCTAACTTGAGTTTCATCAGTACTAAATATACATATCTCGGATTGACATCTGTGATTCATATTGAAAGTGTGAGTTACAGTGCATGCAGGAATCTCAGGTTCGGATTCATCCTATAATGAGATGGATTTGACTTTTTAAATCACATTGCACATGGCTCTTTTATATAATAATGACACTTTTATTTGACATTGGAGACACGATAAGGAATGCAATTAACTTGAAAACAGGTTGAACATCATAATTTATACATCATCATTATCATCATTTATTTACAGTAAGGAGGCAATGCAACATTTGGTGGAAAGCCTGGTTTGAGCATCATTTTACATCAGTGTTCTTCAGTGCTTGTCCTGGGGATCTATATGTTGTGCAGGATTTTGTTCCAGCACAACGTTAACATTCCAGATTCATCTGATCAACTGAGTTTGAATCAGGTACAGTATGTATGTGCTGGGACGGAAGAAAAGTCTTGCGGAACCCTAGAAGCAGGATTGAAGAACACTGTTTGGCATTGAAGGCTTGGGTATGACTGTGTGATATGTACTTGTTATGCAATATGTTTTCATGAAAAGCATCTATCAAGAATCATCCAATGCTAATGTCAAAAACATGATAAAGATCATGTCCTTTGTGTATCAAATAAAGCAGACATTACCTTTCTTCCATCATGGGAAACCCAAAGCAGGGTCCTCTGTAGCTCAGTCGGTAAAGCATGGCGCTTGTAACACCAGGGTAGTGGGTTTGATTCCTGGGACCACCATATGTAAAATGTATGCATGCATGACTAAGTCGCTTTGAATAAAAGCGTCTGCTAAATGGCATATATTATGTTCAGTAGGCACGAAATAAATGTTTTGGAACAGAGTGAAATGCAGAGGTATTAATATATGGAAACTTTTTTCTATGGTGTGTCCTTTTGAACATGACCCAGATATGTACCGGTGCATTCTAGAGGGAATAGTGTGCGATATATAGACGCAGACACACTGAAGTCCAAGGCTAGTCCAGCTGATGAGGTGGTGTGAAGGACTCTGCAGCTCGTTGTTAACTCCTTAACTCACAGCAGCATGCTCCCAGTGTGTGTGTGTGTGTGTAATTCTACAGTTCAGAGGGGGCTGGGAGCTAAGTGTTGACAAACAGAAGTCCATGAAAAGTCCATGAACAAGTGAAGAAAGGAGGAAGAGAAGTCCATGATTTGTTATGTATGAGAGGAGTGAAGAGAATAAGAAATGTTCATGGAGAGCTCATTTTGAGAGTGAAGAGAGGGAGTGAGTTCTATGATCCGTTTGTTTCAGGACGAGTGAAAAGATGGTAGATGCTTCCATGAGCAGTTCATTTTCCAGAGGAATGAAGATAGAGAAGAGACTTTCATGTTCAGTTTGTTTTCGAGAGTCACTGTACACTCCCCCAGAGAGAGGGAGGAGAGCGAAGGAGGGAAGGTTCCAGAGTGAAGTGGAGAGGAAGTGTGTAGCAGCTACAGTAGTCCGGTTTGCAGACGGGAGGAGAGGAGAGGCAGCAGAGAGAGAGAAAGAAGCCAGAGAGAGAAGCCGGCCCATCTTCGGACCCCCGAAGAGCGTGTCCCCCCAAAGTAAGCTACCTGAGCTGCAGAGAGGCACAATGAAGACAGAGAAAGATTATTAACAGCCATAGATTAACTCACAGTGCAAAGCCAGTGCAAACAGTAAGTTATGCAGGTACAGGGATGCAGAGAGGAGAAAAGTAGTTTGGAAAATGTTACAATCACTCGTTGGAAGGACTGTAGCCTCAAAAAACCTATTTCGCTTGGGCAGCTATATCTATTGTATATCGTAGCACATTCTAGCCTGGTCCCAGGTCTGTTAGTGCTGTGTAGCCACTTTTTATGGTCAAACATGGCATGGCATTTACAAGAGATGGCAAGATAGCACAAACATATCTAGGACCAGGGTAAGCCCACTCACCCACGCAGGCCGATCCATCATCGTTGGGTTCAAAGCCCTGGTTGCACCTCTTATTGGCACGACACTTGTGGCTGCCATAGGTGTTAGTGCATACAGGACGGTCAGTGGGACACACAGAGGGGAACTGGGTGCACTCATCCTTATCTGGAGGGAGGGAGGAGGGAAAGAATGGGACGGGTAAAGGGGGAAGGGAGGAGAGTGGGAGGAGAGGGAGAGAGAAGGAAGGTAGCGGGAGAAGACGTTTATTGCAGGGAAAGAGATGCAGGATAGCACATTGGCAAACAGGACAGGGATTGTTAAAGACATATAGTGGAGCTCAACCTACCTGTGCACCGGCCATTCTCATTCATAGCAAACCCTTGGCCACACTGTAAGAAAGGGATACACCTTCAATAGTGTCTCGTTGAAAACGAGAAACTGTATCATCTTATAACACAAGATCTTATGATAAGTACAGAATATAGTCACTGGATAATAATTATTAACAACCAGAGAGAGAGAGAGAGAGAGAGAGAGAGAGAGAGACAGACCAACTAAATTATGTGCGGGGTCAATGGACTTAGCCACTTGCTTTGAAGTCCCCATTGTGTGGTTTGAGATCACCCCAATACACAACAGTGGACACAAATTTGACCCCAATAACTACCGGGGGATATACGTCAACAGCAACATTGGAAATATCCTCTGCATTATCATTAACAGCAGACTCGTACATTTCCTCAGCGAAAACAATCTACTGACCAAATGTCAAAATGGCTTTGGGGTCACTTAGAAATGTTCTTGTTTTCAAAAGAAAGCAAATTTCTTGTCCATTAAAATAACATAAAATTGATCAGAAATACAGTGTAGACACTGTTAATGTTGTACATTACTTTTGTAGTTGGAAACAGCAGATGTTTTATGGAATATCTACATAGGCGTACAGAGGCCCATTATCAGCAACAATCACTCCTGTGTTCCCATGGCACGTTGTGTTAGCTAATCCAAGTTTATCATTTTAAAAGGCTAATTGATCATTAGAAAACCTTTTTGCAATTATGTTAGCACAGCTTAAAACTGTTGTCCTGATTAAAGAAGCAATAAAACTGGCCTTCTTTAAACTAGTTGAGTATCTGGAGCATCAGCATATGTGTCACGGCAGATTTCCTCCTCTTCGTCTGAAGAGAGTAAGGATCGGACCAAGATGCGGCGTGGTAAAGGTTCGTCATTTTAATGGAAAAACTGAACACTACAAAGTGACGCTAATGAACCACTGTGCTAACACGCAACATAACATAGACAATCACCCACAACCCACAATGACAAAACAGGATCCCTAAATATGGTTCCCAATCAGAGACAATGACTAACACCTGCCTTTGATTGAGAACCATATCAGGCCAAACACAGAAACAGACAAACTAGACATACAGCATAGCATGCCCACTCAGATCACACCCTGACCAAACAAAACATAAAAACATACAAAGCAGCAGGTGACAATTTGTGGGTTTGATTACAGGCTCAAAATGGCCAGAAACAAAGGCCTTTCTTCTGAAACTCGTCAGTCTATTCTTGTTCTGAGAAATTAATTATATTCCATGTGAGAAATTGCCAAGAAACTGATGATCTCAAACAACACTGTGTGCTACTCCCTTCACAGAATAGCGCAAACTGGCTCTATTCAGAATAGAAAGAGTGGGAGGCCCCGGTGCACAACTGAGCATGAGGCCAATACATTAGTGTCTAGTTTGAGAAACAGACGCCTCACAAGTCCTCAGCTGGCAGCTTCATTAAATAGTATCCGAAAAACACCAGCCTCAACATCAACAGTGAAGAGGTGACTCCGCAATGCGGACCTTCTAGACAGAGTTCCTGTGTCCAGTGTCTGTGTTATTTTGCCCATCTACACTGCCTAGAAGGCCAGCATCCTGGAGTCGCCTCTTCACTCTTTGAGACTGCTGTTTTGCGTGTACTATATGAGGTGGAAACTGAGCTGTACTTCCTAACCTCCTGTCAAATGTATGACCATATTATAGATACATATTTCCCTCAGATTACACAGATCCACAAAGATGTTGAAAACAAATCCAATTTTGATTAACTCCCATATCTACTGGGTGAAACCCCACAGTGTTCCATCACAGCAGCAGGATTTGTGACCTGGTGCCACAAGTGAAGAACAAACACCATTGTATATACAACCCATATTTATGTTTATTTATTTTCACTTTTGAACTTTATCCATTTGCATATCGTTACAACATTGTATATATACACATGATATGACATTTGTAATGTCTTTATTCTTTTGGAGCTTCTGTGTAATGTTTATGGTTATTTGTATTGTTTATTTCACTTCTGTATATTATCTACTTTACTTGCTTTGGCAATGTTAGCATATGTTTCCCATGCCAATAAAGCCCCTTGAATTGAATTGAATTGAGAGAGGGGGGGGCAGTGAGAGGGAGAAAGAAACAGTGAAAGAGAGAGAGAGAGAGAAAGAGAAGGAAAGAGTGAGATAAAAAAGACGGTCCTTACCTCTATCTCTATTTCAGGTGTGCCCTCCTCCTCCTCTCTGGGATACCGGATCTCCAGGACAGAGTTGATCTCACTTGGTTCCAGAGGCCTGGCTATTGACTTCCCATCTGGCCAGTACACCTCAACATTAGTGGCTATGTCTTTACCTGGAGAGACAGGTAAGAGAGACAGGTAACATCACCAAAACATCCTCATAATGTTCCATAACATTGTCAGAATGTTTACATAATGTTCCCGTAAAATCCACATAATGTTCCTTTAATGTTTCTATATCATGTCAGTGCGCACACACACACACACACACACACACACACACACACACACACACACACACTACACTACTGCTAGTCTGAACTGGCAGAAGTTAACTGTCTTGGCTGGACTATGGGGATGAGGGGCTGGAGAGGGGTTTCTATCCAGGCCTTCCAGCTGCTGCACCTGCACCTGCCTCTCCCTTCCACCTCCTCACCTACTCCCCTTTCTCTCTTTCTCTCCATCTCTCCCCCGGGCCTCCAATCAGAAGGGATATTAAGGCAATGCTTTCCACATGGATCTGGCAGTGCTTTCCACACACACACTCAGTTTGTGTGCACGCTGCGTGTGTTTATTTCCTACGTGCATGTGTGTGTGTATGAGCGTACATCTATATGTACCTGCATGTGTGTGTGCATGAGCGTACATCTGTATGTGTCAGACCTACCGAGCCCAAAGTGTGCTACAGGCTCCATCTCACAGAGGTATCCGGAGCCCCCGTCGATGATGCGTGTGTGTGGACCACTTCTCTTAGTGTAGACCACTACCTTAGCCCCCCGGGCATACGCCCCGTACTGGGTACGAGGGATAACGCGCAGCCACGAGTTAGTGGAGCCCTGACAGAAAGAGAAGGGGGGGGGGCAGATTAAAGGAGATGTGTGTGGGATACAACATCTCGAATTAGAAAATATGGTGAGAGAAAACACAACGAGAACACGTGGTCAGAGCACACACACAGTGGTACCTGGTTGACTCTGTAGATAGAGAGAGGCTGTGCAGCACTCTCTCCATGAGATATCAGCAGGTCCAGACGACCGTCTCCATCAAAGTCTGTCACTGCCGCCCCTGATAGACGACAACACATACACACATGCAAACACTTAGAACACACACATCGAACTAACAACGGACACAGGTCACTGAGAGGACACGAACATACAACACAATAAGAATAATAAGAGAACACACATTGAGAAAAGAGGCTGATAAGGAGCTAGAATCAGAGCTGCCAAAGCTGATTAGTCAAGTTTACAATCTCAAACCACAGACATCTAGCACCATCCCTTGGAAGAAGTAGGAATTACACTATTTAATCGATGTGTGTTACACATTTACAGTGTAGAATAGGTTAATGATAAACAGTTCATCACAGTGTAAGCCTAATAGGTATTTCTACCCCCCATACACATACACCTGTACACTCCCCTGACCCCCAACCCTCACCTGTTCCTCGTCCTTCTGGCTCGGCTGCCTCCCCCACATTCAGCTCCTCAATCTGGGGGTCCCCATGTTCTCTCCTAGTTACCCTGCCATAGCAACCAGATATCTGTTAAACTCCCCATAATAACCCAGGCCCAGCTACCATCACTCAGGGTGCATTCTGTTGTTCCCCAAGTGGGACTCAAACTCATAACATTCTGCACAGCAACAAATGCCCCTCAAAGCCAACCGCCTTAGTCAAAAAAGCAAGACACAAGTCCAGGGATCATCAACTTGATTCAGCCTTGGGCCAATTTGTTATTGAGTGCATAGTTGGGGGGCCGGAACAGAATGTCAAATAATTTGTTGATTGCAAATTGACCACAAGAAGCCCAAACAGATATAATATTTCAAACCTTGCTTACATTTGTATACGATCACTTGTCTATTATGCGTTGGAATACTTGGGAACATATTTCCAAAATGAAAATCACTTGGAGCTGATTTCCTGGTATTTTTACATACTTTTATTTTCATCAATAATTTTTTTATATATAATACAAAAATTCTCCTAATTTGTAGACTGCAAATTGTCCGCAAGAGGCCCAAACAGATAAAATATTTGACTAAAACAATCATTTTAAACCTTGCTTGTATTTGTATACGATCATGTGTCTCTCTATTATGGTGGGAATACTTAGGAACAGATTTCCAAAATATAAATTACTTGGAGCTGATTTCCTAGTGTTTTTACAGTCTTTAATGTCCCACAATGACATACAATTTCAAAATATATAGATTTTTTGCTCAGAAAACTTTGGGGGGCAAATAAATCCACACGCAGGCCAAATTTGGCACGCGGGCCGCCAGTTGGAGAACCCTGGACTAGCCTGTCACTCTCTGTGAATGACAGTTGCCTTTTAGATCTCAGTAATGTCCCTGATTTACTCCAGCCAACACACTTTGGACGAGTTTCATATCCACTACACATTTGTAATGTTGGATGTTATGAAGCACAGCAGCTATTTTGTCCTGATTATCCTGGCATGGACAAGTTCAATCATTTACACATCCGGTACTAATCACTGTCATTTCCTCGTAACATCTCATAGTTTGAACAGCGCCTCACCTAACAAAATTTCCCATATTGAGATTGGGTCACAAATATGTTTTTCTATCAACTTTATTAAACTTCAGAACATTGTCAACTTAGAACATAAGACAGAGGTTTTCAGCGCACTCAAACCCAGCACAACTTTGATTGATTCAATTAATTAGCTTCAATGAGGACAATGAGGACAATTAGTTCAAGCTGGGTATTTCATTGCCAGACAATGCATAACCGATTGTGTTTCATGATTGAAACTTCAACTCAGGTTTTAATATGGTACAAGTGGAGCCTCGGGCTTTGGATGTTGGATTGATCACCATTTCAAACCACAGATATCCTGCATAACTACAAAGGGGACAAACACATGAGCACACAAACACACACACACACATTCCACCAATAGTCACACGTCTGGGAATATTCAGTCATTATGACTACTTCCTGACTACAGAAATGCTTTAAGCCTAAAATAACAGAGGAATTAGAGATCTGACATTAACAAATGTTAGCTAAGATTTGAGGCTCAAATTTACATGGAAATTAAATTAGTTTAATTGCTTTTTGGAACTGATGATTCAACTGATATATTGCATGTGTGTGAGTGTGTATGTGTGTGCGTCTCCGTGTATGTGTGTGTGTGTGCGCGTGTACCTGAACAGTCTGTTGGATGACGACCCTCTGTAAGCAATGTTATTAAAGAACACCTCTAGTTCGTTGTCGTTGTCGAAGTCTGCAGCGATGACCGTACGCACCGGAGACGGCATGGAGAACTTCTGAGACGCTATGTCCTGGGGGAGGGAGACAATATGGTAACACACAGACACAGACACACACACACACACACAGGAACACAGGCACGAACGCACATATGCATGCACGGCACGAGTTTGCATGCAAGCACACACACAACAGGAACAGCAGGAGACCAATGTAACATTATGGGGATACTCACTATGTACACTCACTCCAGGTAGCTAACATCCCACTATGGCGACCTCATGGGGTTTAGGCAATGTTTTGTGTTGATATTACATACACACTGGGGGATATTCCTGTTCATAAAATTGTATTTCTGTAAATGTACCATCTGTTGAGTGGAAAAACTCTCAACCAAACCCAAATAGTGGGTCACTCAGTCCTGTCTGGAAGCATTTTTCATTAGTTTTCTTAAAAGGGTAATACATGTGCAATTGTGGGCGGCAGGGTAGCCTGGTGGTTAGAGCATTGGACTAGTAACCGAGCTGACAAGGTACAAATCTGCCATTCTGCCCCTGAACAGGCAGTTAACCCACTGTTCCTAGGCCGTCATTGACAATAAGAATTTGTTCTTAACTGACTTGCTTAGTTAAATAAAGGTCAAATAAAAAAATGAAATGCAATGAAATGTGACTGCTGGACTCACTGTGAGTATGGATAAGCAAAGTGAGTAATTTGTAGTTGGTCTGCTGGTGTAAAGCTGGGCTGTAACAAAAACCTGCACATCCTATCCAGGACCAGGCATAGTGTCAACTGTCAAAGTATTTGGGAGCCTCAAGCCCAAACTATTGTACTGTTCTACAACACTGGGGGGAGGGGAGTCTTGATTTGTTGGTCAGGTGATTTAGTCCTGGGCTCGTGGAGTGGAGGCTGTTAGAGCAGCAAAGGGGGGGACCAACTCCATATTAATGCCCATGATTTTGGAATGTAATGATCGATGGGCACGTGTCCACATACATTTGGTCTTGTAGTGTATATGTTCCTCTCCTCTTCCTCCTCTCTCTCACCTCTATCTCATGCCTCTCTCCTTACAGTGTTTACTCCCTGTGTTAATTATATGGATCATAAAGCCTAAGGGGAGGGCGTGGAGGAGAGGGGATGAGGAAAGCGGGGAGGGAGGGGAGTGACCTTCTACTGTTTAGGTGAAGGAGAGGGGATGGCCAAGTGAGGGCAGGAAGGAGGGAGGTGAGGGGAGGAGGAGCGAGGAGAGAGAAAGAGGGAGAGAAGGAAAGGGAACGAGGGAAGAGAAGAAAGGGGCAGAAAGTGATCTTCCGTTGTTTTGGTGAATGAGAGGATGGAATGGCCAAAGAAAAAAGGGAGAGGGGAGAGAGAGAAGTTGATGAGAGAAGAGAGGGAAGCGGAGATAAAGAGAGGGGCAAAGGAGATGGAGTGAGGTGCTCTATACTGGGAAAAAGTAGCCTGGCTGATGCGGCCCACATGACTCACAGTGCAGGGAGAGTTGTGACACACTGATCTTGAAAGGAGGCCTTGATTGGTTCTCTCAAATGTTTTGAGACCTCAACTTGTTTGGATTTGAAAATCCAACTTTTGTAATGGAAGGGGCGGCGCTCAGGGCTGTGCGTAGTATGTGGGTATTTGAGCGAAATAGAAAGAGGAGAGCCAACCAGTAAAAAATACAGCCCCCTTCATTATCGACGCATTGTGGCTACAACATCAATGAGCCATCCCAGAATGAAGCCAGCAGGACTTGGAGAGTTAGTTGTTAGCCATATTAGGGAAGAGGACCAACTACTTTGTCAAATCTCAGATTTGTTCAATTCAAATCAACATGATAGTGATTTTCACTGAATCCATGCTGACATTTCATATCAAGATGCCCCATTAGCTCACATCATGTCTTCTGAGATGTATTCTTAGTTATGGTTGGTGGGGCTGGGAGACATACTGGTAAGATGAGTGTGTGTGCCTGTGATTTTGCGTGCATGTGTGCAAGTGTGCAAGTGTGTGTGTGTGTGTGTGTGGGGGGGGTCGCTGCATCCATAGAGTTAAAACAGTCCTAATCGGCACTTTCCCCTTTTCCCCCTGTCCATCCACTGTCCAGCCAAGCTGCTGCTTCAGCTCCTTTTATTCAGTAAATTACTGGAGTGACAAAACACCTGTCACGACTTCCGCCGAAGTCGGCTCCTCTCCTTGTTCGAGCTTTCTAACCATCGCCGCTCCATTTTTAATATATCCATTTGTTTTGTCTTGTCCCATACACACCTGGTTTTCATTCCCTAATCATTCTACATGTATTTAGCCCTCTGTTTCCCATCATGTCTTTGTGTGTAATTGTTTGTTTGGTATTGTGGATTATTGTCGGGCGCTTTACTTTTGTCATGTTCCGTGTTTTTGGCACGTTATTGTTTTTATGTGCTGTGTATTTTGGAACGGAATTAAAGTGCGCCTGTTCACTACACTCTGCTCTCCTGCACCTGACTTCACCTCCCGTACACACCTTTGACAACACCAAAATTACCAATGCTAAAGGTCAATCCAGATACTGTGTGTGTGAGAGAGTTGAGGTTGTGACAGCAACTATGTGAGCTAATTCTGGTATTATAGTTATTATGTCCTGGGATTTCCTATGGTCTTCGTTTGTGGAAGTCTCAGCTTTTCATATATATTTTTAATATTTTGTAGCTCAAACTATTGGGACTCTACAGACGTTATTGTAAAGAAATACCTGGGATCCACCCTTGTCTCACAAACCCCGCTCTAGTTCAGCCCCTGTTAACCACACAGACTCATGGTTGGTATCTACGGACGAAATAGACAAATCCAATGGTACAACCCAGAGGTCTGTAGGTCAAACACACAATGTTTAAAAAGGGGTTAAAAGTCCTAATGCACAAAAATATGAAAGCAACATGTAAAGTGTTAGTCCCATGTTTCATGAGCTACAATAAAAAATGTTGTGCACAAATTTGTTTAAATCCTCAGGGAGTGAGTGTTTTAATAAATAAAAGAAGCAATGATCACGAAACAAACAACGAGGAAAGACCAAGGGGAGTGACAGATATAGGGGAGATAATCAAGGAGGTGATGGAGTCCAGGTGAGTGGCATGAGGCGCAGGTGCGCAAGACGATGGTGTCAGGTGTGCGGGGTAAGCAGCAGTCTGATGACCTAGAGGCTAGAGAGGGAGTATACGTGACATATCAAGAAGCTGATTAAACAGCATGATTATTACAAAGGTGCACCTTGTGCTGGGACAATACACGGCCACTCTAAAATGTGCAGTTTTGTCACAACACAATGCCACAGATGTCTCAAGTTTTGAAGGAGCGTGCAATTGGCATGCTGACTTCAGGAATGTCTACCAGAGCTGTTGCCAGGGAATTGAATGTTCATTGCTCTACATAAGCCGCATCCAACATCATTTTAGAGAATTTGGCAGTACGTCCAACCGGCCTCACAACCGCAGACCACGTGTAACCATGCCAGCCCAGGCTCTACACATCCAGCTTATTCACCTGTGGGATCACCCGAGACCAGCCACCCAGAGAGATGATGAAACTGATGAGTATTTCTGTATGTAATAAAGCCCTTTTGTGGGGAAAAACTGATTGGCTGGGCCTGGCTCCTCTGTGGGTGGCCCTGGCTCCCAAGTGGGTGGGCCTATGCCCTCCCAGGTCCACCAATGGCTGCTCACCTGCCCAGTCATGTGAAATACATAGATTAGGGCCTAATTTATTTATTTCAATTGACTGATTTCCTTATATGAACTGTAACTGTAAAATTGTTGCTTGTTGCGTTTATATTTTTGTTCAGTATAAATCACACCGGTGCGATGGTGGGACTCATTGAATTAACAGAAACATCAGCCCAGCCAAGGTTTATGGGGTTTGTGGTGTAAGGCCTCACTGGGACAGCTTAATCCCTGACAACACACACACAAAACACACGCACGCATACACTGGAAACAAATTGAATTAGCTATTTTACTTTTAACTACAGTTAGAAGTAATTGGTAAATCATCAGCCGAAAGTATTTAAGACCATAAAAATACACTGATAATAATGGGATTCAGGATCTAAATATCTGGGCTTTGTTCTGGCAGGAAAGTAGCCATTGATTATTTTCAGAGACAGAGCAGCAGCAGCCGCAGCAGCAGCGTGCGTGTGTGTCAGAGGAAGGATCTTGCTGTACCCTCTAGAATCATTAAGCACAGTAGCTGAAGGTTAGCTAAGATCAATGTACTGCTCAATAGAAGAAACGGTGGGATGCTAGTTGATTACTGTGCTTGAACCTTTGTTATCGTTCCTTGAAGCTGTGTGTGAGCCTACTTTCTGTAACTTGAACCTGTGCTGAAGTTGTGTTTGTATCTGTCTACCAAACCGTGAACCTGTGCTTGAACCACAGTACCGTACGTGGAATCTGTGTTTAAACCTGTGTTCCATACCTTGAACCTGTGCTTGCGGTTGTTGCCCAGCTGTAGGTAGAGTCGATGTGGCCCGTTCCAGTTTCCGTAGACAATGTCCATCTTTCCGTCTCTGTTGAAGTCAGCCAAAGTCACCCCCCTACCGTGCTGCATAGGGTCTTCCACACCTGGTACACAGAGGAGGGAACTCCCATTTGAACTTTTAAAATGAAACACACCACAGTAATATATGGTGTGGCAATCAAAATACATAGATAAACCTGTTCAATTAGCTGTCTCTCCATCTTTCTCTCACCTGCCTGCTGAGCCACGTCAGTGAAGGTTCCATCTCCATTGTTTACAAACAGGAAGTTAGGTCCGTACTCGTTATCACAAAACACGTCAGACAAGTACTGGCTAACAATGGGACCTACAACCACACCACGGCCACCTGGAGAGAGAGACAGAACACGTCTCACAATCTGACTGATGTCACACCCCAAGAGAGAGAGCGAGAGAGAGAGAGAGAAAGAACACATCTCACAATCTGACTCTCACACCTCGAGAGAGAGAAAGAGATGATAAATTGGTTTTATTGATTTTTAAAAGTAGATAGAACATAACGGACAGTAACAACATAAATACAGCAACAAGTTACATTGATACTATCCTATGCAATGGCTGTTAAACAATATATGACTTCCACTTCAAAAGAAAGAGTTGGCCAGAAGGCTATGGCGTCTGCTTGGGTGTTACAAAGAGTAAGCCCTTCGGGGGCTACCCCGAAAATAGCAACAGAGGGATCTGGGGCAATTTCCTTATTGCATATATATGAGAAAGTCTCAAATATAGAGGACCAGAATGGAACTAGTGCCGGGCATGACCAGTATGTGTGATACAGCGTGGAGGGTGCCTGATGGCATCTAGTGCAGGTTGGGTCTATTTCTGGAAACAATCTGGCAAGTCTACTCCTGCAAAAGTGTAGGCGATGAAATCCTTGAAACTGTAATAACCCATGTCTAATGCAGATAGAGGATGAGTGTATCCTGTCAATTGCAGAATGCCAGGTCATATCGGAAATCAAACTCTTCCTCCCATGAACACTTTACATGGCCAAGAGTGGGGCATGCAATATTCTGAATATTGTCATATAGCTTAGTGTAACGATGTGCGCTGAGAGTTGGGAAGCAAGTTCAGGGAGTGAGTCTTTTAATAAACAAATGAAACAAACACATAACACAAACAACGCACAGCCATGACCCAGGAACAGAAACAATAATGCCTGGGGAAGGAACCAAAGGGTGTGCCATATACAGTATAGGGAAGGTAATCAGGGAAGTGATGTCCAGGAGAGTCTGATGATGAGCAGGTGTGTGTAACGATGGTGACAGGTGTGCGCCATAACGAGCAGGCTGGTGACCTAGAGACCGGAGAGGGAGCACATGTGACACTTCGAAATGTTTACCTTTGCATAGGGATCCAGTTTCAGACATTCATCGAGCCAGCTTGTGGGTGGGAGAGATGGGAATGAGGGGAAAATCTTTCTTGTAAAGTTACGAATCTGCAGGTACCTGAAGAAGTATGTCTGGGGTATACTGTGCTCTCTAACTAGATGTTCAAAGGAGGTAAATATACGCTCATGGAAAAGGTATTTTTCACTCTTCAATCCTTTCTAAAACCATAGCTGGAAGGCTGTATCTATGAGGGAAGGTGTGAAGAGGAGTTGGAAATAAAAGGCATGGATGAGATAGCTTGTCTATGTCCAAAGTGGACACTAAACTGAGACCATATCCTGAGTGAACTTTTCACAGTAGGGTTGTTTGAGTGGTATTGAATGCTCAATGGTAGGGGTGCACAGACTTAGGAGACTGGGGATGATGGTTGACACGAGAGCTCTTCCATAAGGGACCAAACCAGTCCTTCCCCCTCTAAAAATGTAGAGGCCCAAAAGGTTATCTTGGGAATATTAGCAGCCCAATATTACTGGAGGAAATTGGGTTGGGCAAGACCCTCCTCTCCTTTCTGTCTCTCCAAAAACACTTTATGCAACCACAGGATATTTTTTTTCCAAATGAAAGTAGACATGTCTATCCAGTTTAAAAAATATATATATTGCAATAAAGATGGGAATAGTCTGAAATAGATACAGGAATCTTGGCATTATGACCATCTTGACAGAGTTGACTCAGCGAATGATATGGGGAGTGATTGAGGTCTTGCTGAGCCTTCTCCAAGGCTGGCTTGAAATTAAAATTGAACAGGTCTTTCAAGTTCAGAGTCACACAGAACCCTAAATATGTGAAAGTATTGAGCACTACTGTGAAAGGAAATTAATCCAAAGATAGTTCTATTGCTTGCTTATTGAGCGTAAAGAGTAAGCTTTTTGTGAAATTGATTTTGTAACCTGAAACATTGCCAAATCTGGAGATGATATCAATAGTGATTGGGATAGACGTGATGGGGTCTGAGATATACAGTAAGAGGTCGTCAGCATACAGAGACAGTTTGTGGACCTGCCCTCCTCAACTGTCATCCCTGCGCCACCTCTCAGGGACATGTCTAGGGGTTCAATGGCTATATCAAACAGGAGAGGACTCAGCGGACAGCCTTGACAATTTCCTCTATGCAGGGAGAAATATTGTGAGAGTGCTGTTGGTACGAACAGATGCTTGAGGAGCTGAATATAGTTCCGTTATCCACAAGACAAAAGTAGGGCCAAATCCAAATATTTCATGTGCAGTAAAGAGGTATTCAAATTCAATACAGTCAAAGGCTTTCTGGGCATCCAGAGAGATCAGGGCTTCTGGAGTGGGGGAAGAATTTGGTAGGTTACCGTCAGTCTGCCCTTGATAAAGCCTTGATAAAGCCTATCTGATCGGGGTGTATTATTGTAGGCATAACCACTTCTAAATCGGATATCCATAGCCCTAGTAAGTATCTTATAGTCACAACAAAGCAGGCTAATGGGTCGGTAGGACTCAAATTTCAGCGGGTCATTCCCCTTTTTCAGGAGGACTGATATTACAGCCTGTGACATGGTAGGGGGGAGTGACCCCTGCATGTGTGCCTCAGTATAAACTTAGCATAATAAGGGTGTCAGCTTAGAAGATCATCTTTTGTAAAACTCAATTGGGTAACCATCGGGACCCGGGGGCTCGCCGCTTTTCATTCATTTTATCGACTGGTCAATCTCTGATACAGAGGAGGGGCTTCTCAAGATCAGATGTATTGTTTGTTCTGGCTCTAACCATAATAGAAAGAGGAGTGGGAGGTCCTGGTGCACAACTGAGCAAAAGGACAAGTACATTAGTGTCTAGTTTGAGAAATAGATGCCTCACAAGTCCTCAACTGGCAGCTTCATTAAATAGTACCTGCAAAACACCAGTTTCAAAGTCAACAGTGAAGAGGCGACTCCGGGATGCTGGCCTTCTAGGCAGAGTTCCTCTGTCCAGTGTCTGTGTTCTTTTGCCAATCTTAATCTTTTATTTTTATTGGTCAGTCTGAGATATGGCTTTTTCTTTGCAACTCTGCCTAGAAAGCCAGCATCCCAGAGTTGCCTCTTCACTGTTGATGTTGAGACTGCTGTTTTGCGGGTACTAAAAACAGAATGGAAGTACTCTGAAACACCAAAAGTGGTTCTTCAATCTGAATATTGGTGTTTAACCAGTTGAAGCTATGGGGGCGCTATTTCATTATTGGATAAAAAAACGTTCCCGTTTTAAGCGCAATATTTTGTCACGAAAAGATGCTCGACTATGCATATAATTGGCAGCTTTGGAAAGAAAACACTCTGACGTTTTCAAAACTGCAAAGATATTATCTGTGAGTGCCACAGAACTCATGCTATAGGCGAAACCAAGATGAAACCTCAAACAGGAAATTAGCAGAATTTTTGAGGCTCTGTTTTTCTATCGTCTCCTTATATGGCTGTGAATGGGCCATGAACGAGCTTATGCTCTCTGCCGTTCGTCCAAGATGTCTGCAGCATTGTGACGTATTTGTAGGCATATCATTGGAAGATTGGCCATAAGAGACTACATTTGCCAGGGGTCCGCCCGGTGTCCTTTGTCTAAATTGATGCGTAATTCTCAGCTGCATGCATTTTCACACGGGATACAGAGGTGAAAGCACACTTCCACGAACGATATATCTTTGAAGAGATATGTAGAAAAACACCTTGAGCATTGATTCTAAACAACGTTTGCCATGTTTCAGTCGATATTATGGAGTTATTTTGGAAAAAGTTAGGCGTTTTTATAACTGAATTTTCGTTTTTTTTTGGTAGCCAAACATGACGCAGAAAACGGACCGATTTCTCCTGCACAAATAATCTTTCAGGAAAAACTGAACATTTGCTATCTAACTGAGAGTCTCCTCATTGAAAACATCCGAAGTTCTTCAAAGGTAAATGATTTATTTGAATATTTTTCTGGTTTTTGTGAAAATGTTGCCTGCTGATGCTAACGCTAAATGCTAATGCTAAATGCTAACGCTAAATGCTAAATGCTAGTTTTGCTATTAGTGCTACTTCTAAACATTAGCAGTCATTGACATTTTTTTTATTTCTGTTCATGTCAAATATAATACCATATTTCCCTTGATTTTGAAGAATATGAGTATGATAAACAACTTACAGATCCCATGATATCAAGCAAAGAGTTTGAAGGTAGGCCTTGAAATACATCCACAGGTACACCTCCAATTGACTCAAATGATGTCAATTAGCCTATCAGAAGCTTCTAAAGCATGACATCATTTTATGGAATTTTTCAAGCTGTTTAAAGGCACAGTCAATGTAGTGTATGTAAACTTCTGACCCACTGGAATTGTGATACAAGTAAATTATAAGTGAAATTATCTGTCTGTAAACAATTGTTGGAAAAATGACTTATGTCATGCACAAAGTAGATGTCCTAACAGACTTGCCAAAACTATAGTTTGTTAACCTGTTGCTTCTACCCGGGACGCTTGCGTCCCAACTAGAGCTCTGGAAATGCAAATGCGCTACGCTAAATGCTAATAGTATTAGTTAAAACTCAAAAGTTCATTAAAATACACATGCAGGGTATCGAATTAAAGCTACACTTCAGATTTTTAAAATGTTAACATGAGAAGCTTTATCTGATAGCATGCAACACCCCAAAAGACCCACAGGGGACGTAAACAAAATAATTAGCATTTCGTGCACAATAAAATAGAAAACATTCATTACCTTTCACCATCTTCTTTGTTGGCACTCCTAGATGTCCCATAAACACTATTTGGGTCTTTATTTCGATTAAATCGGTCCATATAAAGCCTAGATATCGTTATATGTAGACTGTGTGATAAACAAAAAACATTGTTTCAAAACGTAACGTCATTTTTTTAAATTCAAAAAGTCGACGATAAACTTTCACAAAACACTTCGAAATACGTTTGTAATGCAACTTTAGGTATTAGTAAACGTTAATAAGCGATAAAATTCATCAGGAGGCGATGTAAAGATTATTAGCTGTCCGTCTGGAAAAATGTAGAAACTCAACGAAAATATCCGGTCATTAGATACTTTAACCAAGAAAAAACTCGAAGGGAAATGACAAGACTCTAGACACCCTGTGGAAGCTGTAGGTACTGCAACCTCAGTCAATTAATTGTGGTTCACGTTTATCAATGGGTTCAAGTGCCATGGAAATCAGTTTTCCTGTGCTTTTCGATGTAAATGCCGTTCTGGTAAAGCCACAGCAGTGATTTAACCAGTTTTTAAACGTCTGAGTGTTTTCTAACACAGACTAAGCAAATGCATATACTATATTCCTGGCATGAGTTGAAATGTTGCGCGATTTTTAACAGAATGTTCAAAAAAGTAGAGGGTCGACTGAAAAGGTTAACAAGAATTTTGTGGAGTGGTGGAAAAAAGGAGTTTTAATGACTCCAACCTAAGTGTATGCAAACTTCCGGCTTCAACTGTAGCTTTGTAGCTTTGTGTTACGGTTTTCTTCTGGCGAAAGAGAGGAGGACCAAAATGCAGCGTGGTTATCTTTATACATCTTTAATGAAAAATACAAAAAAAAATAAACATGAAAAACCAAAACAGCCCTATCTGGTGCAACAAACACAGAGACAGGAACAATCACCCACAAAATACTCAAAGAATATGGCTGCCTAAATATGGTTCCCAATCAGAGACAATGATAAACACCTGCCTCTGATTGAGAACCACTCCAGGCAACCATAGACTTACCTAGAATACTATACTACACACAACCCCATCAATCTACAAAACCCCTAGACAAGACAAACACATAATCACCCATGTCACACCCTGGCCTGACCAAAATAATAAAGAAAACACAAAATGCTAAGGCCAGGGCGTGACACTTTGTAGCTTTCCGACTTCAACTATAGCTACCGTAGCTTTGATTGGACTGATCATTTCAACATCATACTTTCAAAATCTTAGCTAGCAAGCTAGACAAGCAGACAATCTACTGGCAAATCCTTTTCAATCGTTGTCATATAAAGAGAAATTATAGCTCAAATGTATCGGTGCTCATCGGCCATTTGGCATAAACATTACACAACAAGTTGTAAATCGCAAATTCAGCAATTACTATTTTGGAATGAATCCGTGGCTAACTGCAAGTGTTGCAAAGGAATCACTGCTTTGCTTACCCTGCTATTCAGTGGGGAGGCTGTGTGGTCCAAGTCTGGTTTTAAGGGCCTCTTTTCCAAGCTTAAAAGGATAAAAATTCACACGCAAAACAATGGGCCAGAAAAAGTTGAATAAATTGGTCATGCTGTCATTCATAGGAACTGGAAAATCTCAGACTTCAGTGAGTTCAAGACAACTGGGAACTCTGAGGAAGAGCTCCGAGCTCCGACCTGAAGATCACTGATGTCATGATTCAACCTTGTATTTTTTTGAGTTCTCAGTTGTCTTGAAAGCACCATAAATCCAGAGAATGACAAGACTTTGATGAAAGTTTCATGACAAACTTTGCCCATAAGAAGGACCGTGAGCCACCTTCCTGTTCAAATGAGCACAACACAATGGGGACTCCAAAAATGACTTGTATGCTGCTTAATAAATTATGTAAAATGCCAGGGAGATATGTACAGTGGGGCAAAAAAGTATTTAGTCAGCCACCAATTGTGCAAGTTCTCCCACTTAAAAAGATGAGAGGCCTGTAATTTTCATCATAGGTACACTTCAACTATGACAGACAAAATGAGAAAAAAAATCCAGAAAATAAGTATTTGGTCACCTACAAACAAGCCAGATTTCTGGCTCTCACATACCTGTAACTTCTCCTTTAAGAGAACTTAGCCTACAGTTCTGACTTGGAGGTGCACATGTAACCTATAACCTGTTTTAGAGAAATATCATCAACGAATATTGTTAAAGCTTTCATTGTCTGCTAATATTCCCCCTTTATTTATCCGACGGCTCTGACTTGGTGTAATGGGAGATTACTGTAAGAATGGCCCATGTTCTGAATTCTGTCGTTGTACATTTTAGAAGTGCTGAACAAATAGTTTTGACTACATCCGTCTTATTGACTACGTTTGTCTTAGCTCAATCAAACCTCTCTGGGATAGGCAGGACAGTCGCGTCCCACTTGGTTAATTGCCAGGGAAATGCAGAGCGCCAAATTCAAATAAAATACTATACAATTCTAACTTTCATTCAATCACACATGTAAGATACCAAATTAAAGCTACACTCGTTGTGAATCCAGTCAACATGTCAGATTTCAAAAAGGCTCTTCGGCGAAAGCAGAAGATGCTATTATCTGATGATAGCACAACAGTAAACAAAAAGAGAGTAGCATATTTCAACAATGCAGGCGCAGCACAAAACCCAGAAATTAAATATAAATAATGCCTTACATTTGACGAGCTTCTTTTGTTGGCACTCCAATATGTCCCATAAACATCACAAATAGTCCTTTTGTTCAATTAATTCCGTCCATCTATATACAAAATGTCAATTTATTTGGCGCGTTTGATCCAGAAAAAAACAGCTTCCAATTTGCGCAACGTCACTACAAAATATCTAAAAAGTTACCTGTAAACTTTGCCAAAACATTTCAAACTACTTTTGTAATACAACTTTAGGTATTTTTAAACGTTAATAATCAATCAAATTGAAGACGGGTCTCTCTGTTTTCAATACAGGAGGACAACAAACTCAAGCATGCTTTCTAGTCATGCGCAACTCTCAAACAGGACACATAACGTTACACTGATTCAAGATGGACGTACTTCTTCATTACACAAAGGAATAACCTCAACAAATTTCCAAAGACTAGTGACATCCAGTGGAAGCGGTAGGAACTGCAAACAAGTGTTTCCCCAATGAAAACCCATTGAATAGACAGTGACCTCAAAAAAAGAAAATCTGAAGCGTTAGTCCTCTGGGTTTTGCCTGCTACATAAGTACTGTTATACTCACAGACATGATTCAAACAGTTTTAGAAACTTCAGAGTGTTTTCTATCCAAATCTACTAATCATATGCATATATTATATTCTTGGCATGAGTAGCAGGAAGTTGAAATTGGGCACGCTATTTATCCAAAAGTGAAAATGCTGCCCCCTATCCCAAAGAGGATTTATTAATGTCTTAATCAAAATTATGGATTACATCTTATCCGCTCATTGTGCCCTTATGCCATAATTTGTACATCTCAATTGTCAGTAGAAACCACATTTGTTTAAGCGAGTCAGTCATATCAGATATGTTTTTTAAAACTGTAGTAAATGAGGCTGAATTAACTGTGTCGCTGCCAGACAAGGCTCCACTGATAGCCAGGTGTAGTGGAGGTAAGGATTCGCTCAATGGTTGCTGAAAAGACAGCTCTGCTGTTTGGTAACCGGAAGGTTGCAAGTTCAAACCCCCGAGCTGACAAGGTACAAATTTGTCGTTCTGCCCCTGAACAGGCAGTTAACCCACTGTTCCTAGGCCGTCATTGAAAATAAGAATTTGTTCTTAACTGACTTGCCTAGTTAAATAAAGGTAAAATATATATATATTTTTTAAACAGTTTACGGGCACCATTTGTCACCATTACACTGCAATTCGTGTATTGTTTGGTGTTGTGGCTTTGCTGGCATGTATCCCCCACCAAAGAATTTGGGTTTTCCCAACCAAGACTTACATAGTAAAATGGCCACTGGTTTCAGTACACCTAAAATCTGCCTCATAACCCCATACATAACCCCTGAGGCCTGGGCAATTACAGTCCTCAGGCGCCTGATTGGTGTAAACTCCAGCAAAGTTAAGGTTTTGTCTCCCTAACAATGGTGGCAGCTCAGTTGCCACTAGTTTTAGTGTTACAAAACACTTTTTTAACAGTGCATGCTGTTACGGCAAAATACAATTTGCTCTTAACAACTTTACTATACAGATTAAAGCGCTTACTCGCTCCATAGCAAGCTGCTCTAGCTGCACTGATTGGTGAAGTCATTTACCATAAAAATGTTTTGACTAAAGTAATAGTGCAAAGAATATGGCTAAGCAATTCACTTTTAGTCCTGAATACAAAGTGTTATGTTTGGGGCAAATCTAATACAACACATTACTGAGTAACATTTTCCATATTTTCAAGCATAGTGGTGGCTACATCATGTTATGGGTATTCTTGTAATCACTAAGGACTGGAGAGTTTTTCCAAGGTAAAAAAATGAATGGAATGGAGCTAAGCACAGGCAAAATCCTAGAGGACACTGGGAAATTAATTAATTCACCTTTCAGCAGGACAATAACCTAAATCACCAAGAAGACAGTGAATGTTCCTGAGTGGCCAAGTTACAGTTTTGACTTAAATCTGCTTGAAAATCTATGGCAAGACCTGAAAATGGTTGTCCAGCAATGATCAACAACAAATTTGACAGCGCTAAAAGAATTTTTAATAGAATAATGGGCAAATGTTGCACAATCCAGGTGTGGAAACCTCTTAGAGATTTACCCATAACAATTCACAGCTGTACTTGTTGCCAAAGGTGATTCTAAGATGTATTGACTCAGGGGGTTTAGTACTTAATACAATATCAAGTGTTTAATTTTCATATATTTTTTTGAAATGTTAGAATTTTTCTTCCACTTTGACATTACAGAATATTTTGTGCAGATTGTTGACAAAAAAATGACAATTAAATAAATGTTAATCCAACTTTGTAACACAACTAAATGTGGAAAAAGTCAAGGGGTGTGAATACTTTCTGAAGGCACTGTAATTTTGGTTCCAACCCCTGGGGGGATAGCGTGGGACAGGGAGAAATCAAAAGAGAACAGAAAGGAGAGACAGTGAGCTAGAGAGAGAGCTAGAGAGTGAGAGTGAGTGAGAGAGGAAAGAAGGCGAGAGCAGGCTCCATCAGAAAAGCGATCAGAGAGATCATTACAGTCTTTCCAGACCATTTCCCCTGAACGGGACATAGGGCATTCTGCTGACACAGACCTCACAGAGAGAAAGAACACCAACTGCCAACACATCACAGGGAGCATGACCACATGAACATGCACACGCACGCACACACACACAGAAAGATACATGCATGCAAAAACGCACGCTCACACATACAGTACGCACAGATCAGCCAGATTGCTCAAGATTGACTTAGAAATGTAACGCCTGTCCATGTCCAGAGGACGTTGGGAAATGACTTCAAAACCAGCCACTAGGGGCAACAGTGAGCACTATTACCATCAAGTAGGCTTGGGTTTTGCTCAGGTGTTGTGGACAGCAGTGGCAGATAGGCACAATCTCCTGATCCGAAGGTAGAAAATTCAATCCCAATGGTAGACACTCGTTTTTTGTGGTTTTGTTTAACCTTATCTCAAAATGTAACCCTTAACCATTCAGAATGAATTCCTAAACTTAATGTTTTAACCCTTTTCAAAACCTTAATCCTTAAATTCGAAATGTAACGTTTGGAGAAACAGAATGATGCGGAGTAGGAGGTAAAACCCATGGTGTAAAAAAACAAGTACATTTCTATTTACACTGGATAAAAGCAGAGACACAGAGCAACAAAATGGTATATCATACACTGCATTTGAGGAACAATGGGAAATGTTTTGGAACCTACTGGAGAGGCCTTTGAATGTATTGGTACTTTCTGAAGAGCTCTTTTTGTCTACACCCATTTAGCATTGTTTACACCCTCTTAAGCTTTAGCCCCCACCCATTTTACTCGCCCTAGCAGAGCTGGTAGGCTGTTTTCATGTTATCCAGAGCGTTGGTGACTGTAACTGTCCTGCTGGCAACAATTGAATTATGCTTTTTTCTCAATGTTTACTGACACCGGCCATATTCAAAGGCTGTTAAGCATTTGTAAATTCATCAGATATTCTGCGCTCTGGCACACTCAGACGAAGAGTGCTCTGAAATCGGAGTAGATGGCCATATTGAATTTACGAACACACCCGAAATGGCTACTTGCATAGTGGAGTCTTTTGTTAAAACATGTAGCTAGCTAGCTAGCTAAACAATGAACCATAATCCCAACTCATGACGTTACTACCCTGCATGAATCTGCAACCAGGTTCAATGTTAGCTAGCTAACATTAGGCTATAACTAGCCAAGCATACACGTAACATTAGCTAGCGAGCCAGCCAGCTAACATTAGCTAGCTAGCTAACAGTACACTTTAACTTGAAATGAAACCACTTTCTGTCAAAATTAGAAACGTGCAATATCTGAAAATGTAGCTAGCTAGACTATCTACACGTATACATAATGGATGGACGCGTCTCCTGTCGGATGCCATGGTTGCCTCTCCTGTCGGATGCCATGGTTGCCCTTAGTTTGAAGATGTAATCTGGAGACAGGTGTTTTCTCCATCTCCTGAGCTATCATACTCGAATTCCACTGATTTCAAAACTCGGTCCTCCAGAAAGTGGAGACCAAAACTTATGCAGTTTTACTCCGAAAAAAAAAAATGTAAAGCCGCCTTAGACAAGATTACTTAGCAACACTGACCAGCTCAAATATACAGAAGCGTGCTATATGGCAGACCAATCCAAACTCATCTCTCTGCCTGTCCAGCCCACTCATTATCAGTCAATCATGGCTAGCGGGAAGGTTTCTGACTTTATGGCTAAACCAACTAGGCTCGTAATTTAACAATTGTATTTTCAGATGGCATACAAGTGTGTTATTAAGGCACATAAAAGTTTATATGTTCGAGAAGGCATTTCTGCCAAAAAAAACATTTAGATAAAAATAAAAATAAACGTTCAAACGGCTCTGCTGTGAAGTAGAGACCCGCGACATAAGCCTAGTTTCCTGAAATGGGTCGAATTTGACATTTGGGGAAACTTCTAAATTTGACATTAGTAAAAACATGGATAAACGTTAGAATCTGAAGTCAAATTGGTAAAACCGTGAGATCTTGTTAACACAGATACAAACACGCGCACACCCTGTACCATACAAGTAATTTATTCAAGCCAAAAGCCCTTTTGTATTAATTGCTCAAATCACTTTGCTTTTAATCTTGCACCGATGCTGGCTTGAATGAAATGGGTCGAACTAGCCACCCAAAATACTCCCTGTATAATATCTGTCCCCCCTATATCAGGACAACACAGATTGAAGGAAGAAGAGCGAGGGACCAGGAGGTGTAGGGGAGGGAGGGGGAGTCAGGACTCAGTCTTAAAATCTGCAGAGTCACCCTGGTATCAGATTTATATCTGTTAATTGACTATCTCTCTCTATCAGTTCAGACAACACAACTGCTCCTTTAGGTCATAAAATATGAACCCCTCCACCCCCTCCAGGACGATGTTACGATTAAAAATACAACCTCACTGTCTGTTCCTCCTCCAGTGTGATTAATGAGCGTAAAATGAAGGCATCTAGATCACTATGAAACCGTAATGGTGTACTGTTAATCTACCCACTCTGAACACTCTGCCCTCTAGTGGTTTGGATGCCTTCCTACAGCAGTGGTCACCATACCTGTGTGCAATCCCAGGACCACAAAACCTGGTTTAGCAATTTAGCTGCTTACCTAGACCAGATCAACCACTAATCTCCTAGGCAATTGTGTAGATCTAAGAGGATTGGATAGGTATATCTTGCCTATCAGAGGAATATATGGAGCTAACAATGATATTGCTTACACTTATCCAATCTTCTTAGATCTAGACCTAAGGAGGGCAAGGAGTACATTTGGGATTCAGGGTTTGTCCGTTCCACTCCCTGTCACACAAACGCACGAACACAGCTCTACTAAGCAGTGAGTAATGTCATTGAGCCAGTCCAGGGTGATGTATGTGCGTGTCGCCCTTCTCTTCTCCTCTCCCTCACTTCATGACTTTGACTGGAGTAAACAGCTGACAAGGCAGTCTCTCTCTATCTCTCCTCTCTTATAACACCTTTATGTCTTGTTTCTTTCTCTTCCTCCCTTTTCCTCTATCACTCCTCCGTTTCTCTCAAATTGTCTCTCTCTCACTTTTGCTCTCTCTCTCTCACTTTTGCTCTCTCTCTCTCGCTCTCTCTCTCTCACTTTTGCTCTCTCTCTCTCTCTCTCTCACTTTTGCTCTCTCTCTCTCACTCTCTCTCTCTCACTCTCTCACTTTTGCTCTCTCTCTCTCACTCTCTCTCTGTCTCACTCTCTCTCTCTCTCTCTCTCACTTTTGCTCTCTCTCTCTCTCACTCTCTCACTTTTGCTCTCTCTCTCTCTCTCTCTCTCACTTTTGCTCTCTCTCTCTCTCTCTCTCTCTCTCACTTTTGCTCTCTCGCTCTCTCTCACTCTCTCTCTCTCTCTCTCACTTTTGCTCTCTCGCTCTCGATCTCTCGCTCTCTCTCTCTCTCTCTCTGTCTCTCTGTCTCTGTGTGTGTAGTAAAAAGGTCTATATTTCAGTGGGACTTGGTCGCTCTGTAAATCAGGCTCGGGACAAAGAACATGGCTAGTCACACACACACCAGGGATGCTTCAATACCATCCACTAGGGGCAACGTGAACCCCAAACAGCAAGCAATGCAGATGTAGAAGCACGGTGTCTAGGAAAAACTCAATAGAAAGGCAAGAACCTAGGAAGAAACCTAGAGAGGAACCAGGCTCTGAGGGGTGGCCAGTCCTCACCTGGCTGAGTTGCAACAATAGCAGCTCCCTTGTTGGTGCTACACAGAACCTTTTTTTAAGGTTATATAAACGGAACCTGTATGGTGCTATAAAGAACCCTTTCCTAAGGTATCTTAAGGACCATTAAAAAAAGGTTCTATAATTGTACCAGAAAAGGGTTACAACCCTTTTGGGGGCTATATAGAAACTTTCTCAATCTCAAAGGTTGTTTGTAGATCCTTTTGAAGAACAATACAGGGTTCTTTATTCTTTTTTAAATTATATTTGTTGTTGAATTTTACCCCTTTTTCTCCCCAATTTCGTGGTATCCAATTGTTTTTAGTAGCTACTATCTTGACTCATCGCTACAACTCCTGTATGGGCTCGGGAGAGACGAAGGTTGAAAGTCATGCGTCCTCTGATACACAACCCAACCAAGCCGCACTGCTTCTTAACACAGCGCTATCCAACCCAGAAGCCAGCCGCACCAATGTGTCAGAGGAAACACTGTGCACCTGGCAACCTTGGTTAGCGCACACTGCGCCCGGCCCGCCACAGGAGTCGCTGGTGCGCGATGAGACAAGGAAATCCCTACCGGCCAAACCCTCCCTAACCCGGACGACACTAAGCCAATGGTGCGTCGCCCCACGGACCTCCCGGTCGCAGCCGGTTACGACAGAGCCTGGGCGCGAACCCAGAGTCTCTGGTGGCACAGCTGGCGCTGCAGTACAGCACCCTTAACCACTGCGCCAGAGGGTTCTGTATTCTATACTGTTAAAATTCCATAGGTGTTATTATTGTGTTAATTGACAAGTTGAATCAGGTGTGCTAGCTTTGGAACAGCTGGGGGTCCCTGAGGACACAATTGTTAACCACTGACTTAGTCGACCGTTCTCAATTGACACAAGACCATACGTGACTCTTTCACAAGACACAGTCACTGGCCATAGTCATATGTAGCATGTAATGGCATAACACAACAGATTAGATCAACTGGAATGACTGTCACTCACAGTTGCACAATAAGAGCTGTGAGCAAACCACGTCCCTAAATATTTGATTGAACCACTGAAGGGTTCTTTGATTCACTATGGTTCCCCATAAAACCATCACCCTTCCCAAAGAACTCTTAGTGTGCAGAAATAGGCATACGTTGTTATTAGGAAATGTTTTAACTATCCCAAACTAGTGTTAAGCGATTAGTTATTTTTGAGGTCGGTTCGGTTTCGGTTTGATTATTTTTTTAAATCACTGTTTTCGATTATTTTTTTAAACATGAAAATGCAGTATGCATTATGTGGGTTGAATAATGTAACAAAACCGAATAAAACAATTAATACAAGTCCCATGATGGTAGTGATGCCCATTACTGCTTATCACTTATTAACCATCATTTATTCACAATACTTTACTTTTATTTCAGTTGTTGCATTACATGTGTTTTATTTGATTACTTTATTACTTCATTCTCATCTCTACAGAGCTGCTGCCTATGCTGTCTTACAAAATCAATATTTTAATAGTTCTTCAAAGTAAATAAGGCCTACCTTTGCCTAGTTAAATAAAGGTTAAATAAAATGTTTTTAAAAATCATTTTATGACTGCTGAATACCAACTATCAATCATTTAGATCATGCATTTTCAGGTAGACAGACCTCGCAAAGCAACTGCTGTCTTTCTTGATAGCACATTCTTCTGTATTTTACTTAGGTGTAAAATAAACACAGACCCGACAAGTAGGCACGCAATGGATTATGGTCTCTTCCTCCCTTTCTATCACTCCTCCGTTTTTCCCAAATGGTCTTTCTCTCTCTCATTCTAGTACTCTCACTTTTACTCTCTCTCCAACTCTGCATAGGTACACAAGCACACACACACAGATCTACCTGTGAACTTGTTGACTCCAGCCTGCTCTGCGACGTTGGACAGGGCGATGATGCCTCGGGAGAGGTCACTGGCAGCTTCATCCATTTCTATCAGGGCATGGGGAGCCACGTTACCACTAGCATAGTTAGCTATGTAGATGGCATAACGACCTGTACCCTAGAGACAAGAAGACATGGACTTTGAGTTAGATTTAAGTTACCGCTGGTAAATTTGGTTATTAAAACAACCATGAACATAGGTGAAGTTTGTAACAGTATTTAGAAGATGGCATAACGATATGTACCATATGAAAGGAGAAGGAATTATTTGGATAAGAGACTTTAGTAAGCAACGTGAACAAACATTGTCCATGGCATCACACCCAGTTCCATAAGGAAGGAGAGACATGAAAAGTTGGAACCATTGACTGCACAAAAAGGTTGGAACTCTAGACCCCTATCTTTCACTCATCGAACTCAACCCTTATCCTTGTTCCCTAATTCCCTACTCAGTTCCCCACACACATACAATTTTCTCTTCCACTCTTTACCCGTCTCCCTTCTCTCTCTCTTTCTTTCATCCTACAATCTTTCTCTCTCCCTCTTTCTGTCTTCTTACTCCATCTTTCTTTCCTTCCCTCTCTTTTCTCTCTAGCCCTCCATCTCATTCCCTCCTCTCTCTCCTCCCTCCTTCTCTCACTCTCCTCCTTCCATCTTTCTCTTCATCCCTTTGGAGGTTAATTTCACACTCCATTATCAGTGAGGGTCCCTGCAGACATAAAGGCACAGACGGAACCACCCTAATAGATTACACACTACCATTACAATGCGCTAAGTTACCCACTGGCCCTTACACACACACACATCAAATCAAAGTTTATTGGTCGCGTACACAGATTTGCAGATGTTACGGCAGGTGCAGCGTAATATTTGTGTTTCTAGATCTAACAGTGCAGTAATAATACCTAGAAAACAAAAACGCACATAATTCAAAAGTAAAAATTAAAGAAATTAAGAATATATACAGTTGAAGTCGGAAGTTCACATATACTTTAGCCAAATGCATTTAAACTCAGTTTTTCGCAATTCCAGACATTTAATTCTAGTAAAAATGCCCTGTCTTAGGTCAGTTAGGATCACTACTTTATTTTAAGAATGTAAAATGTCAGAATAATAGTGGAGAGAATGATATATTTCCCAGTGGGCCAGAAGTTTACATACACTCAATTGGTATTCGGTAGCATTGCTTTTAAATTGTTTACCTTGGGTCAAACATTTCAGGTAGCCTTCCACAAGCTTCCCACAATAAGTTGGGTGAATTTTGGCCCATTCCTCCTGACAGCTGGTGTAACTGAGTCAGGTTCATAGGCCTCCTTGTTCACACACGCTTTTTCAGTTCTGCACCCAATTTTCTATAGGATTGAGGTCAGGGCTTTGTGATGGCCACTCCAATACATTGACTTTGTTTAAGCCATTTTGCCACAACTTTGGAAGTATGCTTGGGGTCATTGTCCATTTGGCAGACCCATTTGCAACCAAGCTTTAACTTCCTGACGGATGTCTTGAAATGTTGCTTCAATATATCCACATAAATTTAGTGTATTTTGTGAAGTGCACAAGTCACACCTGCAGCAAAGCACCCACACAACCCCTGTAATGGTTTTCCTCCTCCTCTTCGTCTGAGGAGAAGAAGCGAGAAGGATCGGAGGCCCAATGCGCAGCGTGGTAAGTGTCCATGGTTGTTTATTTAAAAAAACAGTAAACGTGAACAAACCGAAACAGTACCGTGTGGCGACAAACACAGACACGGAAACAATCACCCACAAAACAACAGTGAAACCCGGGCTACCTAAGTATGATTCTCAATCAGAGACACCTAACGACAGCTGCCTCTGATTGAGAACCATACTAGGCCGAACACAGAAAACCAACCTAGAAACAAAAAACATAGAATGCCCACCCAACTCACGTCCTGACCAACTAAAACAAACAAATAACACAAGAACTAGGGTCAGAACATGACACCCCCATGCTTCACGGTTGGGACGCTGTTCTTCGGCTTGCAAGCCTCCCCCTTTTTCCTCCAAACAAAACGATGGTCATAATGGCCAAACAGTTCTATTTTTGTTTAATCAGACCAGAGGACATTTCTCCAAAAAGTACGATCTTTGTCGCCATGTGCAGTTGCAGTTGCTGAGCGGCCTTTCAGGTGATGTCGATGTAGGACTCGTTTTTACTGTGGATATAGATACTTTGGTACCGGTTTCCTCCAGCATCTTAACAAGGTCCTTGTTCTGGGATTGATTTGCACTTTTTCCACCAAAGTACGTTCCTCTCCAGGAGACAGAACACGTCTCCTTCTTGAGCGTTATGACGGCTGCGTGGTCCCATGGTGTTTATACTTGCATACTATTGTTTGTACAGATGAACGTGGTACCTTCAGGGCTACCTTCTTCTCTCAGTCAACTTGGTGTATGTAATTGCTCCCAAGGATGAACCAGACTTGTGGAGAGCTCTATTTTTGTCTGAGGTCCTGGCTGATTTTGTTTGATTTTCCCATGATGTCAAGCAAAGAGGCACTGAGTTTGAAGGTAGGCCTTGAAATATGTTCACAGGTACACCTCCAATTGACTCAAATTATGTCAATTAGCCTATCAGAATCTCAGAAGCTTCTAAAGCCATGACATCATTTTCCAAGCTGTTTAAAGGCACAGTCAACTTAGTGTATGTACATTTCTGACCCACCGGAATTGTGATACAGTGAATTATAACAGAAATAATCTATCTGTAAATAATTGTTAGAAAAATAACTTGTGTCATGCACAAAGTAGATGTGCTATCCGACTTGCCAAAACTATTGTTTGTTAACAAGAAATTTGTGGAGTGGTTGAAAAACAAGTTTTAACCTGTTGAGTGTAGGGGGCAGTATTTTGATGTTTGGATGAAAAACATACCCAAATGAAACTATTTCTCAGGCCCAGAATCTTGAATATGCATATAATTAGGATTAATATAATAATTATCAGATTAGGATATAAAACACTCTAAAGTTTCTAAAACTGTCAAAATATTGTCTGTGAGTATAACAGAACTGATATTGCAGGCGAAAACCTGAGGAAAATCCAACCCGGAGGTGCTGTTTTTCCTGAAAGCTCTCTGTTCCATTGCCTGCCTTCGCTCCATTTAAAGGGATATCAACCAGATTCCTTTTCCTATGGCTTTCACATGTTGTGAACAGTCTTTAGACATAGTTTGAGGCTTTTATTATGAAAAAATGAGCGAGAAAGATCACATTTCGTCATTGTATGGCTGGGAGCCAGCAGAGTTTTGCATGCGCAACAGCTTGGATCAGACTTTTTCTCTCTCTCTCCTATTGAAGAAGGTACAGTCCGGTTGAAATATTATCGATTATATAAAAAATAACCTGAGGATTGTTCCCAAAAAGATATTCTGTTTACAGGAAACTCACTCTACATCCTTAGATGAAGTTGCATGGAAAAAAGGAGCGGTGAAATAATTCTGTCATGGGCACGGTAACTCAAGTGTGATAATATTAATTTAATCTGAATGTGCAACTAGTTAGGAATGATGTGCAAGGAAGATGGATCTTTATTAATATGAAAGTGGATGAAAAAGACATTTGGCTTATTAACTTGTTTGGGATAGGGGGCAGCATTTTCACTTTTGGATGAATAGCGTGCCCAGAGTGAACTGCCTCTTACTCAGTCCCAGATGCTAATACATGAATAGTATTATTAGTATTGGATAGAAAACACTCTGGAGTTTCTAAAACTGTTTGAATGATGTCTGTGAGTATAACAGAACCTATGTAGCAGGCAAAGCCCGGCCTTGTCTCAGGATGGTAACCGGTGGTCAGAATTCTTTTTTGCTTTGGCAGGTCTCTGTCTGTTCATTGAGTCCTCATTGGCAAACAATAGTTCTTAGTTTGAACTTGATTTCAGTTCCTACCTCTCTCTAATTCTTCCACTGGATGTCACCAGTCTTTGGAATTTGGTTGAGGTTATTCCTTTGTGCAATCGGAGGACCCCCATGAAGAAGTCTGGCCATCTAGGAACTGCGTTTGAACACTGTTGAGAGTTGCACAAGACTTGAAAAGTAGCTTGGTTTGTTGTTTCATCCTGTTTTGAACACAGATAGACCACGTCTTCAATTTGATCGATTATTTTACGGGTTTAAAAATACCTGAAAGTTGTATTACAAATTTGTTTTGATTTAGGTTTGTAGTTTTTCAAAGAAATATTTTGGGGTCAAAGTTTATAGGCAACTCTTTAGAAATTGTTTTTCTGTAGGAGGGGGAATGACTGAATTCAGTGGTCTGTTTTGGAAGCTGATTTTTCTGGATCAAATGGATATAACATATGGACGGAATTAATCGAACAAAAGGACCAATTGTTAAGTTTATGGATGACATATTGGAGTGGACAACAAATCAGAAGCTCTAGGATTCAAAGGTAAGGCATGTTTTATATTTTATTTCTGGCAGATTTTTCTTTGGCTGGATTGGGCCTGCAGGGTTGAAATATGCTACCATCTTTGTTTACTGTTGTGCTATCATCAGATAATAGCTTGCCCAATTTCATGCTTACTCATGCCAGGAATAAAGATATGCTTTTTAAAATCTGACTAAAACTGTTGAATCATGTCTGGATTCACAACGAGTGTAGCTTTAATTGAGTATTTTACATGTGTGATTTAACATTTTGAGAACTTGATTTCAATCCCGGATCCGGGATCGTTGAATTCATAGCTGGCTCAAACAAATTAGCAGAAGACTTGAAAAGCGGTTTGTTGTGTTCATAAATACCCTTCAATTTGAGAAACTTTTCCTATTCATGAAAATCGCAAATGAAATGAAATAAATATATTCAAACACAAAATGGATATATATGGACGGAATTAATAGCCTTTTATGTTAACAACACTGTCATCTCAGATTTTCAAAATATGCTACCATCTTTGTTTACAGCCAACGCTTTCGCCGACAAGCATTTGTGTAAGTTTATCATGGCATAATGCTGATTTAACATTTTGAGGCTCAATGGATCTGGCAGCAGGCAACATTTTACACCTAAAATAAGAAAAGCAACCAAATTAAATAATTTACCTTTGAAGAACTTCATCTCAGCTTTTCAAAATATGCTCAGGAGACTCCCAGTTAGATAGCAAATGTTCCTTTTTTCCAAAAAGATTATTTTTTTGTAGGGGAAATAGCTCCCGTTTGTTCATCATGCTTGGCTGAGAAATCGACCGGAAAATGCTACCTATACAACGTCAAACCTTTTTCAAAATTAACGTTTTTCATGAAAATAATTTAATAGCGCCCCCTAATGCATAATTGGTTTTTATTTTATTTGCTGCGCTGCATTTTTCCTGGCTTTTGCCCAAGTGGGACGCAAGTGTCCTCTATACCATAAGAAGTTAAGGAGAAGTCTATCTTTAATTCTGTGAATAACACTTGTATCTTTTATCAATGTTTATTATGAGTATTTCTGGGATTTGATGTGGCTATCTGCAAAATCACCGGATGTTTTGGAATCAAAACATTACTGCATGTAACGCGCCAATGTAAACTAAGATTTTTGGATATAAATATGCACATTATCGAACAAAACATACATGTATTGTGTAACATGATGTCCTATGAGTGTTATCTGATGAAGATCATCAAAGGTTAGTGATTCATTTTATCTATATTTCTGCTTTTTGTGACTCGTATCTTTGGATGGAAAAATGGCTGTGTGTTTTTGTGACTTGCCTCTGACCTAACATAATCATATGTTGTGCTTTCGCTGTAAAGCCTTTTTGAAATTGGACACGATGGGTAGATTAACAAGAAGTTTATCTTTCATTTTCTCGATTGGACTTGTTAATGTGTGAAAGCTACAATATTTTTGAATTTCGTGTGCTGCCTTTTCAGCGGAATGTTGTCGAGGGGTTCTGCTAGTGGAACGCCTGCGCTAGAAAGGTTCATCTATAATGGTCCAAATCAGGATGATCCATACATCTTTGAAAATATTTATACCAATTTATTGAACTTACAGCCAACAAATGATCAAATCATTCTGGTAGGAGACTATAACACAGTGTTAAATACCTCAATGGACTGTAAAGGAAATCACTCTACAAACTATTATCACAAATATTATGGACACATTAGAAATAGTGGATATTTGTAGACTAAAAAACCTCAACCTAGAGAGATATACATGGAGGAGACTTAATCAAGCTAGTCGTCTTGACTACTTTCTTGTCTCTTTCTCTCTTTCTCTCTTGCATCAAAGGTGAAAAAAGTTTTAATAGGAAACAGAACGCGATCGGATCATCATCTAATTGGCCTTCACATAACCCTTATAGAATTTCCACATGGACAGGGATATTGGAAATGTAATCAAAGTTACTGGATGACAACTCATTTTTAACTAAGACAAAATAATTTATAAGATACCTTTAAATGTACCTTCAGAGGTCATTCGATTAAATGTTCTATGAATAATAAAAAAGCAGTTTCTGGCTAAAGAGACAAGACAAACAGGGGAAATCCATGAACTAATAGTACAGGTAGATAGCAATAAAAACGATGTTACAGAGACAAAATAAGTAAGAAGAAAAACAAAAAGAACTTGAGGAACTTATTCAAGAATGATCTAATGAAATATATTACAAAAATAAAGCAAACTGGATGGAATATGAAGAAAAATGCACACAATTCTTCCTGAATCTCCAACACAGGAACACTAACAAAAATAATTTGCAGAAACTCGTTACTCAAGTCATCTATGATTCTCCGAATGATATTTTAAAAGAGGAAGATAACTATTTTAGGCAGATGTTCTCTTTTCCGTCTCATCCTCTTCCACTGAATGAAGATTACGGAAAGGAATTCTTTCCAAATAATATAAAAAATTGAAAATTATTAAATGTACAGAAAGATCCGTGTGAAGGACAAATTACAGAGGAATAACTTTGAGGCTATTAAATCCTTTCAGTCTGGAAAAACACCAGGGCTTGATGGCATACTGGTAGAGGTCTATCAAGCCTTTTTTTGATATACTAAAAGCGCCATTGTAAGATTGTTTTAATTAATCCTATAGAAATGGTCTGTCAGGTACTAAGCAGGAAGGTCTTATTTCACTATTATTAAAACAAGACCCAGATGGCAAATATAAAGATCCAGTCTACCTAAAAAATACACGACAGCGACTCTTCCACCTCAGGAGGCTGAAGAAATTCAGCTGAAATTTGCCTGCTTCTACAGAAGCACTATCGAGAGAATACTGTGGGACTGCATCACAGCCTGATATGGAATCTCCACCACCGCGGACCGTTAGGAACTACAGAGGGTGGTACGCTCAGCCAAACGCAGCATTGGGCGCACACTGCCTGCCCTCCAAGACACCTACAACACCAGATGTCACAGGAAGGCCAAGAAGATCATTCGGGACATCTGCCACCTAAGCCACGGCCTGTTCTCCTCGCATCCATCACTTTGACGCACGCAGTACAGGAGCATCATGGCTAAAACTAAGAGACTGGGCAATAGCTTCTACCCCCAGACAATCAGCTTGGAGGTTAACAATTTCACTATACACTGCAACTACATCTGTGACCCTGTGCCTGTGACTAAATACAATCTAATCTAATTTCCACTGCAGGACTAAAATTAAAATGACTGTTAAGGAATGTAAATGTCACCACCAGCATCAGATCGTCACAGCTCACTCTCTCAGCACATCCATCTCAGGTAATAGAAACAAACACACACACACACACACACAAGTATGATTTAGTGCTGCAGGCTCCAAGGCCATTGAAAATTAGTTACTGGTGTTAAAAGTCAGTGGTTTTCAATAATGATGCTTCACTCACGCTCATTTCTGTAACCAGTCATTACAGATCAGGAGACTATACATAATGTGTGTGTGTGTGTGTGTGTGTGTGTGTGTGTACATGCATGCATGAATGGCTGTGTGGGCATGTGTGTGTGCGTGTTTTGAAGGCCTTTCGTATTGTGACGTTGTTTGACTTAAGGAGGCTATTACAGTCAACAAATCAACTTTGACATTCTGGTAGGACCAAATATTCACATTTGGAGCTAAACGTGTAAATAGTTTCCAGAAAGCTCTTTATACCAAAGTTCATTTTCGGTCACTAGTCTTTGTCTGAAAGTGGTCCTGTTTCAGTGTCATCTATCACTTTCACATGTCTTAAATCAATAGCTTCCCTTCATCAGTTTGGAAAAGACAAATGATGGCACTTCCCTCCCAAGGAGACTAAAAAACACACATACAGAGGCATGCACACACACACATATACAGAGGCACGTATGCGGAATACACACACACTGAAGGAGACTAAGAAAGATGCAGTGGTCTAGATGAGTAATTATATCTCTGAGTGAGTGATAGAAGTCTATTTAGAAGTCAATAACACCAAACACATTCATCTTTCTACCTTTTTTTTCTCTTTTCCCCCACACTTTGTGGCCTTTTTGTGATATGAGTCCAAATTTGAGATTTTTGGTTCCAGCCTCCGTGTCCTTGTGAGACGCGGAGTAGGTGAACGGATGATCTCCACATGTGCAGTTCCCACCATGAAGCATGGAGAAGGAGTTGTAATGGTGTGGGGGTGCTTTGCTGGTGACACTGTCTGGGATTTATTTAGAATTCAAGGCACAATTAACCTGTTAGTACTCTAGGGGCAGTATTTCATTTTTGGATAAAAAGACGTGCCCGTTTTAAGCGCAATATTTTGTCACGAAAAGATGCTCGAATATGCTTGGAATTGATAGTTTTGGAAAGAAGAGACTCTTACATTTCCAGAACTGCAAAGATTTTCACTGTGAGTCCCTTAGAACAAATGCTTCGGGCAAAACCAAGATGTATGACCGACCAGGAAATGAACAGGATTTTTGAGGCTACGTTTTCCATGATCGCCTTATATGGCTGTGAATGCGACAGGAATAAACGGACACTTTATCTTGTTTCCCCAAGGTCTCTGCAGCATTGTGACGTATTTGTAGGCATATCATTGGAAGATTGACCATAAGAGACTACAATTGCCAAGTGTCCCGCTTGGTGTCTGCGTGGCATTTGGTGCGCAAAAGTCAGCTCCCAGTATTTTTCCATTCGAATCAGACAACAAAGCAGGCTTCAAGGACGGTGCTTTCAATGGAGAGATATATGCCAAACCACCTTCAGGATTGATTCAAACAACGTTTTCCATGTTTCAGTCGATATTATGGAGTTAATTCGGAAAAAAGTTCGACGTGTAGGTGACTGAATTTTCGGTTAGTTTCGGTAGCCAAATGCATAGTAACAAAAGGGAACGATGTGTCCTACACAAGAATCTTTCAGGAAAAACTGGACATCTGCTATGTAACTGAGAGTCTCCTCATTGAAACATCTGAAGTTCTTCAAAGGTAAATTATTTTATTTGATTCCTTGGCTGGTTTTTGTGAATATGTTGCGTGCTAAATGCTAACGCTAAATGCTAAGCTAGCTATCACCACTCTTACACAAATTATTGATTTTCTCTGGTTCTAAAGCATATTTTGAAAATCTGAGACGACAGGATTGTTAAGAAAAGGATAAGCTTGAGAGCAGGCATATTTATTTCATTTCATTTGCCAAGAATAGTGATGGAGTATTGCATCAAATGACCTGGCCTCCACAATCACCCGACCTCAATCCAATTGAGATGGTTTGGGATGAGTTGGACCGCAGAGTGTAGGAAAAGCAGCCAACAAGTGCTCAGCATATGTGGGAACTCCTTCAAGACTGTTGGAAAATAATTGCAGGTGAAGCTGGTTGAGAGAATGCCAAGAGTGTGCAAAGCTGTCAAGGCAAAGAGTGGCTACCTTGAAGGATCTAAAATATATGTTGATTTATTTAACACTTTTTTGGTTACTACATGATTCCATATGTGCTATTTCATAGTTTCATGCCTTGTAGAAAATGGTAAAATAAAGACAAACCCTTGAATGACTAGGTGTTTCCAAACTTTTGACTGGTACTGTATAAATACAAAAAAACATACTGCAACATATTTTATGTAAAAAAAATCTCTGGGAATTGTGGTCTTCAAGAGCTTTTGACTGTAATCTGGTGGTCCCCTGAAAGGGGGAACAAAACAGAGTGGTTCACATCTTAGGCCTTATTACAACATTTTTCTGTCTTTTCCCCCTTTTTTCACACTGTCTTTCACTATAAAGTGTGTTAGGGACGTGAGTGATACAAAATTGAAGTTGATTGATCAGTTGAATTTCCTACCACATACAAATGTGCTATATCTTAATTTGATCTGTGTTGTCAAATGGAATTTTCCTGTGCAGCAGGAAATGCAAACAGTGTATACAAGGTTTAAAAGGCTTCTGAAGTTTGTAATTTACACCTAAGAAAATGTCAGACTTGATTAACAAAAGATGTATCAACCCAATTAATTATAATGGAGGAATATTTTCCTGCTGTGAGAAACTGCTCAAACCACTGGCTTTTATACCCTTGTGATGCTGCTCCAATGGGGCTATAATGTATATATTATATATCATATTAAAGTACAATGATGAGAAATCTCCATTACATGAGGCGGGCTCACATCCTGCTCATCAATGACTGCTGTAAACTTAACTCCAACTGTGGATGGGAGAATAAGAAGGTCCTCTCAGAAAGTATAGGAGAGGTAGATTTTTACAGCTAAAGGAAAATGCTTTATTCTCTCATCCATCTCATGACATTAACACACACACGCACATGCCCGTGTGCAAACACACACACAGTACACACACACAATACACACACTCAAGGAGACCACACACTCAAGGAGAGTTTGGACCGTTGTAAAGGTATTGTCATATTAAAAGGAGATCTCTTCCTATGGGCTTGGCTCCTCTCCCATGCCCAGTCAGATGAGACTGCAGTCAGAAAATCGATTCTAATACCGTCCGTACTGTACCTCACTGGGTAACAGCTTTATCCCTCAACCTGGGGTGGGGTAGAGAGGACTGTAGTCATGATTACAGAAATATGCTGTTCTGCCTATCTCCATTTGGCCCATACACTGGCCATCCATTGCCACATTATTTTACTGTGTGTGTGTGTGTGTGTGTGTGTGTGTGTGTGTGTGTGTGTGTGTGTGCATGCAAGTGCATGCATGCATGTTTGTTTAAATGTGTGTGTTTGTCTGTGTCATTGTATTTTGTGTGTATGCGTGTCTGTGTGTAGACATAATTTCTCCCCTTGTATGTCAGTCTGTAGAATGAACGAGCCCATTGTTTTGTAATTACAGCGGTGCACTGAGCGAAAGAGGAGACGGAACACCACATCTCTCTTCTAATGAACTGTCATAACACACACTGAGGAGGGCGGGACACACAGCAAGCATGAATTATGACTACGCACCTACAGTCACACAAACACACACACAGACACACACACAAATATAAAACCCACATCATAATATGGGCTGGGAGAAGAGACACTAAACAGAAAGCCTGAGTTATTGTTGATATGCTCAAATGAGATAAGAGGTTAGTAATGGGGTGTAAAGGACAGAAACTGACATAGAAAGACAGATCTGTTTAGAGAGAGCTGTGTATAGTGAGTTCTGCAGTGCGAGTGTGTTTCTCAGTCTGAGCGTGTGTGTGTGTGTGTGTGTGTGTGGCTCTTGTACCTTTCGGTCTATGCAGGCTACAGATCGTCCAGCCAAGCGGTTGGCTACATCGCGGTGTTCGTTAATATCGTCGTTTAACAGATCTTCAAACCGGCCATTACGGAACTTAAAGAGCTTATCAGAGTAGGTGGCACGACCTTCAGGAGAGGAGGTGGAGGAGGAGGAGAGGAAAGAAGAGGGGAGGGGAGGAGAAAAGAAAAGAACAGAGAATATTTTAGATTTAAATGAAGATAAAACATCTAGAATCCTATACAACCATTTTGGGGGTAAATAAAGTAAAGAGAAAATGATAAAGCTGTGATATTGTAGTTTTGGCAGTCAGTCCTATAAACTCTCTGAAGATTAATAGCGACACAAAGTCCTTATCTGTTACCTGATGAAGTCTGTGATTAGAAATGTTTATCTCTGCTATATTGATCCTCCCTTCCGTGTTTGTGTCTGAAGAGAGATGAGAGGACATGATCCGTGTGTATGTGTGTGTGTACTTGTGTGTGTGTATTAGTGCATGTGCGGGTGTATGTACAGTATATATGCTTAAACGTATGCATGCATCTCTGTGTGTGTGTGTGTGTGTGTGTGTGCATGTCTACCTGAGAAGGCGTTGTTGGTATTGAGCACATAGATCTCCTCTCTTCCGTCTCCATCAATGTCGCAGGCTGTCACTCCGATGGCATTGCCTTGGCGATCTCTCAGAGCATAGAAAGGGGAGCTACGGTTGTCAACAGCAATGTTGACCAGTCTCTTCCTCTGCTTGTCGTACTTCAGAACCAGGTTGGGACCATTGTACCTGTAAGAGACCAACAACAGAGTTAAAGGCTGCACATCATGTAAACCCTTTGACCTAGGCAACATCAGAGTTACAGGGCACAGAGTTCCAGTGTTAACTTTAATATTTGCATAAATAATCGTTACCTTTTCATGGACATTATTCTAACGGAAGTTTTGAGAGATCCCACTTGAAGATTTGTGAGGCATTGTTAGGGCAAATAGTACCTGTTTTAAGAAGAGTTCATTGTCGCCCATAGGGCTGCACCTACAATCGTCAATCAATCATGGGGGAACAACAGGGAGTAATTGCCTTCTTGTATTTACTGGCCTCAAGATCGTGTTAACCCTCTGAGCTAAAGTTGAGGTATTAGTAAACACCAGTTTATGTCTTATACCTTCAGGTATTTAGAATAATGAAAAAAAATTCAAGCCCCATCTAAGGTTCATAAGAGTTCCCTTAGAAAAATCTGTTTCTAAAACTGTGTAGTCACACCATGGATCATTTAACTATTTGATTTAGAATTTTAGGACCCCTTTAGGTATCCCCCAGAAATATTAAAACAATGATTTATAATATTACGTTATTGACGTGTCTTTCTTATATCTAGGAAATAGAAGAAAGCTTTGGAAATATTTGTAGTTTTTTGACACATTTAACCCCTTATTTTTATAGGCCCATGACACCATCATGTTTGTGAAAGTCTACCCTGGGGTCATATTCGTTTGTAGCCCAAACGGTTCGGACACTACAGACAAAAGTTGGCAAATTAGCGTTACTGATTTCAGACAAGTCCCGTGAGGCTTGTGGGGGTCTTAGAGCAAAACAGAAAACACCATCATATTTGTGAGAGTCTCTCCTTTCTATAGAATGGTATTAGTTTGTAGGCTAAACCGTTCAAATGCTACAGTTGTTTTTGTGAGAAGACGGATTTCCGGATGTCTGTTGGTCTGAAACAGTGCTGTAGCTCTGACACTTTCCATCGCAGATGCAGCAGTGAAACATAGGCAGATGCGGAGAATTGAGACACAGCCCATGCAAAAACACATATCTCAAGCTTAAACCGATGGATTCTTTATGTTACTTAGATTCAATCAAATGTATTTATAAAGCCCTTTTTACATCAGATGTCACAAAGTGCTATACACACACCGGTACACATAGGCTGGATGTTATAGGCAGTAGATGTTATAGGCTGTTTGTTATAGGCTGTAGATGTTAAAGGCTGGATGCTATAGGCCATAGATGGAGCAGAGAGATGATGGGAGGTCAAACAGAGTAAACCTCTCATTTACGGACACTTATCTGACGATCAGTGCTATCCATCATCCTTGGGACGTCCCAACCCTAAAACTTAAACCTTAAATTTAACCCCTCCCCTTACCCTTAACCATAACCATGACTCTTACTTTAACCATTTTAAAATGTCAACCTCAATTGGGTAGGGACGTCCCAGGGATCCCGGATAGCACATACCCTTATCTGACCTCAGGAATTCACTGACAACCTGTCTCATACTTTGACTATAGATGTGTTCTATGGAGCATGGACATACATTAAACTGTGTCTCATCTCGGCAACCCAGAACCAAATATCGCGTGAGATCTGGTTCTGGGGAGAGACGTTGAGACTGAACTATGTCAAAATATGTGTCTATGGAATAATAACGCTGCTCAAAGATATACATGTATACAGTAGGCTATGTCCCAGTATTTTATGTCTGAGGGACAGGTTTACTTCCAAAGTGCCAGGTTTTTTCAGCGAGGTTAAAACACCAAAAAATAAAATCTAAAACATGAATCTATGTTAATTTACTATTTACTTTTTTATATATCTCACCATTATTTAATCTGTGTCCTCAATGTTCCCTTTAGAAAATATATGCACCTGGTTCAAATCTGGCCATTTGTCATGAATAATGGAGAAGAGAAGGGGATCTTCAGACAATGTGAAGGTTACCAGCCTGCTCTGATGAAAGGTTTGATGCCAAAACATCTTGCTTTTAAGAATAAAGTACCACTTCTTATTGAACTTCCAATCACTTAACTTCAACTAGATGCCACACTTCACTAAACTATATCATAGTCATGGGATGACAGTGCTTAATTTCACCATCCCTGTCTCTGCCCCTCCCTCCACTCTCCTGTATACTGCAGTCTTGCCAAACCTCTATCAGTGTAGCGCCATCCAGCATTATCCATTCTCATGAGCACCACTTGTCGAAGACTCAGGTCACCCTTATACACTTTCGTCCTGTAAAACACTTTCTTTTTCATCCTTGTTCAGCCCTTCTCTCTCTTCCATTAGCTCAGAAAATGACAGATCTCTTCCCCCCTTTTCTTGTACATTTAGCTAAGTGAGTGACAGAACACTTCCTACCCTTGGTCAGAAATGATAGATCCCTTTCCCCCTATGTTTAGTTCAGTGAAGTAAAGATACCTTAACATAAGAGCAAGAGCTACGGACCTATTTAAACTTTAGTTAAGCAAACGATAGATCACTTTCCATTTTTCCCACCTTGTTGGGGTTATTGGAGAGATCACTATCTTGTCTTGGAATCGCTGTAATTGTCTCTTAGGTCCATAAATGGAAGAAAGCGTTTTACTGCTATAAACTCCCTGATTCTCCTGTTACTGTGAGAACGAATCAATTTTCCTCTTGAAACAGAATGGGATTTCACATTTTATAACAGAGAAGACATTTTGTTATGTAATTATCTGTAATAGACATAATTTGTGATAGTACCACCTTGTATTTCACTTACTGTTGAAGCATGTCATGGTGGATTTTCTTGAGGCAGGAGTGAATTTAAACAGAATAGAGGTTGTTTTAGGTTTGTTTCTGTAATGTTACATAAAGGTTGATGTCATTTTGGCCATCCTGTGAATTTTCTATAAAACATGCCCTTGTGGATTTTCTTGAAGCAGGAATAAATGTAACAAGGTCAAACATAATTGAGAGTATATTGTATAGGCTGTTTTATAACAGTTTTGACCAGAGTCATATACAGTGCCTTCAGAAAGTATTCAGACCCCTTGACTTTTTCCACATTTTGTTACAGCCTTATTCTAAAACGGATTAAATAAAAACAAATCCTTAGCAATCTACACACAATACCCCATAAAGACAAAGCAAAAACAGGTTTTTAGAAAATGTTGCAAATTGATTAAAAAAATAATATTCCTTATTTACTACGCATTCAGAATCTTTGCTATGAGACTCAAAATTGAGCTCAGGTGCACCTGTTTCCATTGATCATCCTTGAGATGTTCCTACAACTTGATTGGAGTCGACCTGTGGTAAATTCAATTGATTGGACATGACTTGGAAAGGCACACACCTGTCTATATAAGAACCCACAGTTGACAGTGCATGTTAGAGCACAAACCAAGCCATGAGGTCAAAGGAATTGTCCGTAGAGCTCCGAGACAGGATTGTGTCGAAGCACAGATCTAGGGAAGGGTACCAAAACATTTCTGCATCATTGAAGGTCTCCACGAGCACAGTGGCATTCTTAAATGGAAGAGGTTTGAAACCACCAAGACTCTTCCTAGAGCTGGCCGCCCGGCCTAACTGAGCAATCGGAGGAGAAGGGCCTTGGTCAGGGAGGTGACCAAGAAGCCAATGGTCATTCTGACAGAGCTCTAGAGTTCATCTGTGGAGATGGGAGAACCTTCCAGAAGGACAACCATCTCTGCAGCACTTTACCCATCAGGCTTTTATGGTAGAGTGGCCAAACGGAAGCCACTCCTCAGTAAAAGGCATATGACAGCCTGCTTGGAGTTTGTCAAAAGGCACCTAAAGACTCTCAGAGCTCAAGAAACAAGATTTTCTGGTATGAGGAAACCAAGATTGAACTAAGGGCACTCTCATGACGTCTGGAGGAAACCTGGTACCATCCCTACGGTGAAGCATGGTGGTGGCCACAATGTTGTGGGGATGTTTTTCAATGGCAGAGACTGGGAGACTAGCCAGGATCGAGGCAAAGATGAACGAAGCAAAGTACAGAGACATCCTTGATATCCTGCTCCAGAGTGCTCAGGACCTCAGACTGGGTTGAAGGTTCACCTTCCAACAGGACAACAACCCTAAGCACACAGCCAAGACAATGCAGGAGTGACTTCGGGACAAGGCTCTGAATGTCCTTGAGTGGCCCAGCCAGAGCCCGGACTTGAACCGGATCAAACATCTCTGGAGAGACCTGAATATAGCTGTGCAGCAACGGTCCCTTTCCAACCTGACAGAGCTTGAGAGGATCTGCAGAAAAGAATGGGAGAAACTCCCCAAATACAGGTGTGCCAAGCTTGTAGTGTCATACCCAAGAAGCCTCGAGGCTGTAATCGCTGCCAAAGGTGCTTTAACGAAGTACTGAGTAAAGGGTCTGAATCCTTACGTAAATGTGATATTTCCGTTTTTTATTTTTATAAATGGGTAAAAATGTGTGCCACTTTCTCAATAATTGACGCTTCTGCATTGTGCTGTTTATTTATAATAGTTTTCAAAACCAATGACGATGTCCAGTGAAAGCATATATGCAATTTGTTTACACAACAACAGTATAGACTTGGAAACACAAACCTCTACGGGATCGGTGTCCCTATACCAGGACTGTTGAGCTAAAGTGCCCTAATGTGATTAGCATGACGTTGTAAGTAACAGCAAACTTTCCTGGACATAGACATGTCTTATATGGGCAGAAATCTTACATTTATGTTAATCTAACTGCACTGTCCAATTTACAGTAGCTATTACAGTGAAGAATGCCATGCTATTGTTTGAGGAGAGTGTACAACAATAAAACACTTATCACGGCAACTGGCTTGCTACATTCACCTCTGAAGGTAAATAAGTTCTTCTAAGTTCTTTTGACTGGTTCTGAGACCTTCTAACTTACTCACCTGGCTATGAATATCTCCAGATCATCCACTGCTTTCTATGTCTAACATATTCTGGATCTGACACATTCTGACTGGTTCTGACCAATTCTGACTAGTTCTGATTAGTTCTATTGACCATGTCACTCACTCACCCGGCTACAAACATCTCAAGATCTCCATCGTTGTCTACGTCGGTGACAGCCACTCCGTAGTTGAGCTGGGTGGGATTGTTGTCATAGTCCGGAGGAAGCATGGTCTCTGTGACCGCTGAGAACATGGGCTCTGACCGTTGGGCCGCAGAGAGCACAGGGAGGAATATACACACCCACAGGGACATCATCACCTGCAGACAGAATCACAACCTTAGGGATGCAAAATTTTAGCATCGTTCCTTTTCTGGAAATCCTGGTTGGAAAATTCTACATTTTCTGCATATTCCCTTCCAATTCCGGAAATCTTCTAAGCAGGACTTCTGGATAACCTTTATATTTTGGTCAAGTTAGCATAATTTTGCAACCCTCCACACCCTCAGAACAGCTGGGCAGTGGAGGTGAAAATATGACATCACATTGACATCACATTCTGGATGAAAATTGTCTTTCTGGTTGAGAAGATTATAACCAGAACCAAACCAAATAGTCACTATTACAACCAGGTAAATACTTGTTTTTTCATAACAAAATGTAATGGAAAAGGTGTCAGGCATATTGTAACCGTCGATGGCCACCAGATTATCAGCAGTTGAACTCGCATTAAACCATCAATAAGTGCTAAATTCACCAACACAGCTGATCTCATTTGCAACCATTATTGGTCACCTCATAACTGCACCCTAAAAGCTGATGTCGATGACACCTTCTGTCCTGCTTGCTACCAAGGTCTTTGAATATACAATACCAGTTAAAAGTTGACACACCTACTCATTCAAGGGTTTTTCTTTGTTTTTACTATTTTCTACGTTGTAGAATAATAGGTAAGGCATCAAAAATCTGAAATAACACAACCAGCTTCATGAGGAAATGCATTTCACCTGAAATGCATTTCAATTAACAGGTGGGCCTTTTCCAACAGTCTGAGCACTTGCTGGCTGCATTTCCTTCACTCTGTGGTCCAACTCATCCCAAACTATCTCAATTGGGTTGAGGTCGGGTGACTGTGGAGGCCAGGTCATCTGATGCAACACAACATCACTCTCCTTCTTGGTCAAATAGCCCTTACACAGCCTGGAGGTGTGTTTTGGGTCATTGTCCTGTTGAAAGACGGGATGGCGTATCGCTGCAGAATGCTGTGGTAAACATGCTGATTAAGTGTGCATTGAATTCTAAATAAATCACAGACAGTGTCACCCGCAAAGCACCCCCACACCATCACACCTCCTCCTCCATGCTTCACGGTGGGAACCACACACGTGGAGATCCTCCGTTCACCTACTTCACGTCTCACTAAAAAAACTCTAATTTGGACTCATCAGACCAAAGGACAGATTTCCACTGGTCTAATGTCCATTGCTCGTGCTTTTTGGCCCAAGCAAGTCTCTTCTTATTATTGGTGTCTTTTAGTAGTGGTTTCTTTGCAGCAATTCGACCTTGAAGGCCTGATTCACGCAGTCTCCTCTGAACAGTGGATGTTGAGATGTGTCTGTTTCTTGAACTCTGTGAAGCATTTATTTGGGCTGCAATTTCTGAGGCTGGTAACTCTAATGAACTTATCCTCTGCAACAGAGGTAACTCTGCATCTTTTTCCTGTGGCGTTCCTCATGAGAGCCAGTTTCATCATAGCACTTTATGGTTTATGTAACTGCACTTGAAGACATTTTCAAAATTCTTGACCTTCATGCCTTAAAGTAATGCTTGACTGTCATTTATCTTTACTTATTTGAGCTGTTCTTGTCATAATATGGACTTGGTCTTTTACCAAATAGGACTTATGTATACCTACCCTACCTACCCTACCTTGCCACAACACAACTGATTGGCTCAAACGCATTAAGAAGGAAATCAATTTTAAAAATGTACGTTTTACATGGCACACCTGTTAATTGAAATGCTTTCCAGGTAACTACCTCATGAAGCTGGTTGAGGGAATGCCAAAAGTGTGCAAAGCTGTCAAAGGCAAAGGGTGGCTAGAATCTAAAATCTAAAATATATTTTAATTTGTTTAGGTGTTATTTCATAGTTTTGATGTCTTCACTATTATTCTACAATGTAGAAAAGAGTAAAAATAAATGTTAAAAACCCTTGAATGAGTAGGTGTGTCCAAACTTATGACTGGTACTGTATATTCGCCCTCTGGTGGGTATTATCATCGGAAAAACTTAGTCCTACATTTTGACCAGACAATTTAACAATCATTACGTACAACTGAAATAATCTCTACTGTGGCAATTTTTGTATGCATGGAAAACTTATGTTGGTGTACCCTACTCTTACTATTTGATCAGTTTCCAATCTATGCAGTCCATTAAATACCACTGTCTTTAAAACAATTGTCTGGTATGGCCATTTCTTATCAAGATCTGGAGTAAAATATTCCTGGACTGTCCATATTTGAAATGTGGAACTAAATTTCGTGATTCATTTTTTACATGTTTTATAAAAATATAATTTAGGCTAATAAAGTTATTTCAAATGGCATATGGTTTTTTATGCTCCTGATGCTCGATATTTCATTGCGGGTGGGAGTAGAGAACCTAGAAGCAGCTGTCTGGTATCATAATCACTTGACACAGATCGGCTAGTTTATTTTTGTGGGTTGTAATGCGTAGCACAGCACTACATTATGCCCGTTGGTTGCAAAGCTCTCGTCTTGTCTTCATAAAAAATAATTCTGACCATTAAAAAGACAATAACAAAACAGTCTTCTACAACCATAACGAGGCAATGGCAACCAGTTTTGACCGCTGGGGAAGGTCATTCCCATTGTAAATGTCAAGCACACACACACACACACACACATACATACACACACTGAACCTGATGGCCTTATAAAAGCTGACAACTTGATTTACCAACTGACTGTATAAACACCAAAAGCCATCATCACAGTCCCTCAGTTCTAATGTAATACAACAGAACCATTCTCATCTCAGCTCCCTGGTGCTGTGGATTCACTCACTGCTTAGTGCTTACACACACCGTTCTGCTTTGCCTCTGTCTGGGTGATATATGACTCTTTAACATCCTCCTCAACAATTCAATTTGAGATAAAACGGCATCATTGTCCCAGTAATCGGGGTAGGGTAATAGCAAGCTGTGTTTGTTTGTGTGTTTGTGCATGCAGCATGCATGTGTAAGTTTGGGCTTGCATCTATGTGTGTGTGTGTGTGTGTGTGTGTGTGTGTGTGTGTGTGTGTGTGTGTGTGCACACATGTGTACATCCGCGTGTCAGAGGAGGCTGGTGGGAGGGGCTATAAGTGGATGGGCTCATTGTAATGGCTGGAATTAAATACATGGGATGGAGTCAAACATGAGCTTTCCATATGTTTGATACAGTTCCATTCATTCCATTCCAGCCATTACAATGAGCCCGTCCTCCTATAGCTCCTCCCACCAGCCTCCTTGGCCGTGTGTGTGGGCAGCACAGTGATAAGAGGGTAGCGTTCAGCAAAGACAGTCTTGCGTTCATCACCTCTGGGTTAATGAATGGTAGAGAAGGGAAGAGATGTGGCCGTTTCTACCCATTAGAAGCGAGCATAATGACTGATGAGTCTGAGAAATACAGGCCATTTTACAGGCCTGCTAATGCTCTGTAATAGATAAGAGGGCAGAACATATATTATAAAAGGGGAGGACAGGAAGGGATAGATGAGTAATGGAACTTTGACCGAAAAACTATAACTACATAAAATATGAAGGAAAATTTTGTTATATTTTATAGGTGCAATGTTGGCCAGTGGTTGGTGAGAAAATTTAAGGGTATACCACTTAAATAGAAACAAACTAACAAAGTACATGTATTGATCAATTAATAATTACCCGATGCTGCACACTCCTACCCTACTACAAAGATTAAAGATGTGTCATGTTGTATAATGATAGGAGGCAGGGAACCAGGTGTGCGTAATGAGACAAGACAGTCCGGGGTTGGTGGTAATGAATCCAATTCAGTGACGCGTAGAAGGCCAGTGACGTAGACCTCCGGAGCTGGTGAACGGAATGAGCAGCAGTACCGGGGGGATCCGTGGCAAGATGGCACCGACAGAGAGGGCTCTCGCTTCTAGTCCTTAAGAAACTTAGCAGTATTTTGTTTTACATTGTTAGCCCAGAAAATCTTGCCCAGAAAAAGTGTTATTACATACAGCCGGGAAGAATTACTGGATATCAGAGTGACGTCTACTTACCAGCACAATGACTAGGGATACGACTTTCCCACCCAGGGAATTTTAACTGATTCCAGGGCCTTCCCAAAACAACGCCGCCGGAGAAGAGGGAGAGGCGGAGGCGCGCACACCACCCACCGCTTCCAAGTATATTACTCGCTAATGTCCAATCCCTAGATAACAGGGTCAATGAAATCAGGGCAATGGTTGCTTTCTAGAGAGACATCAGGGATTGTACCATACTCTGTTTCACAGAAACATGGCTCTCTCGGGATATGCTGTCTGAGTCAGTACAGCCACCTGGATTCTCAGTGCGTTGCGCCGACAGGAATAAACATCTCCAGGAAGAAGAAGGGCTGGGGTGTATGTTTCATGATTAATGACTGTAATTGTAACAACATACAAGAACTCAAGTCCTTTTTTCCTTTTTCACCTGACCTAGAATTCCTCACAATCAAATGCGACCATATTATCTCCCAAGAGAATTCTCATCGATTATTGTCACAGCCATGTATATTCCCCCTCAAGACGATACCACGACGGCCCTCAAGGAACCTCACTGGACTTTATGCAAACTGGAAACTATATATACTGAGGCTGCATTTATTGTAGCTGGGGATTTTAACAACGCATATTTGAGAACAAGGCTACCTAAATTCTATCAGTATATTGATTGCAACAATCGCGCTGGAAAAACACATGACCACTGTTATTGTAACTTCCATTACATACAATTCCCTCCCGCGCCCTCCTTTCGGCAAATCTGACCATGACTCCATTTTGCTCCTCCCTTCCTATAGGCAGAAACTCAAACAGGAAGTACCCGTGCAAAGGACTATTCAACGCTGGTCTGAAAAATCGGAATCCATGCTTCAAGATTGTTTTGATCATGCGGACTGGGATATGTTCCGGGTGGCCTCAAAGAATATTATCAACGTATGCGCTGATTCGGTGAGTGTGTTCATAAGGAAGTGTATAGGGGATGTTGTACCCACTGTGACTATTAAAACCTACCCTAACCAGAAACCGTGGATAGATGGCGTCATTTGGGCAAAACTGAAAGTGTGAACCACCACATTTAACCATGGAAAGGCGATTGAGAATATGTCTGAATACAGTGTAGTTATTCCCTCCGGTGGTGTCCGTGACATGGCTGGTTTTCGTTTTGAAGTCCAAGATCGTCTGTAGACCCTGCCATATACGTCTCATGTCTAAGCAGACAAACTAAAACACCTTTTTTGTCCACTTTGAGGATAATACAGTGCCAACAACGAGGCCCGCTACCAAGGACAGTGGGTTATCCTTCCCCATGGCCGATTTGAGCAAGACATTTAAACGTGTTAACCCTCGCAAGGATCCCTAGCCACGTCCACAGAGCATGCGCAGACCCGCTGGCGGATGTGTTTATAGACATATTCAATCTCTCCCTACCCCTGTCTGCTGTCCCCACATGCTTCAAGATGGCTACCATTGTTCCTGTACCCAAGAATGAAAAGGTGACTGAACTAAATGACTATCGCCCCGTAGCACTCACTTCTGTCATCATGAAGTGCTTCGAGAGACTAGTCAAGGATCATATAACCTTCACCTTAACTGTCACCCTAGACCCACTTCAATTTGCTTACCACTTAAATAGGTCAACAGATGATGCATTCGCCATCACACCGCATACTGTCCTATCCCATCTGGACAAGAGGAATACCTCTGTAAGAATGATATTCATAGACTATAGCTCAGCATTCAACACCATAGTACCCTCCAAGCTCATCATTAAGCTTGAAGCCCTAGGTCTCAACCCCGCCCTGTGCAATTGGGTCCTGAACTTCCTGACAGGCCGCCCCCAGGTGGTGAATAGTAGCACACAACATCTCCACTTTGCTGAACCTCAAAACTGGGGCCCCACAACGGTGTGTGCTCGGCCCCCTCCTATAATACCTGTTCACCCATGACTGCGTGGCCATGCACGCCTCCAACTCAATCATCAAGATTGCAGACGACACAGCAGTAGCAGGCTTGATTACCAACAATGACGAGACAGCCTACAGGGAGGAGGTGAGGGACAAACTGAAATGGACAAACTGAAATGGTCCACTCACACAGACAGTGTGGTGAAGAAGGTGCAACAGCGCCTCTTCAACCTCAGGAGGCTGAAGAAATTTGGCTTGTCACCTAAAACCCTCACAAACGTTTACAGATGTACAATTAGGAGCATCCTGTGAGCTGTATCACCGCCTGGTATGGCAACTGAACCTCACACAACCACAAGGCTCTCCAGATGGTGGTGCGGTCTGCACAACGCATCACCGGGGGCAAACTACCTGCCCTCCAGGACACCTACAGCACACAATGTCACAGGAAGACCAAAAAGATAATCAAGGTCAAAATAACCCGAGCCACTACCTATTCACCCCGCTACCATCCAGAAGGTGAGGTCAGTACAGGTGCATCAAAGCTGGGACCAAGAGACTGAAAAACAGCTTCTATCTCAAGGACATCAGACTGTTAAACAGCCATCACTAGCACAGAGAGGCTGCTGCCTACATACAGACTTGAAATCATTGGCCACTTTAATAAATGTAACAGCAGTCACTTTAATAATGCCACTTTAATAATGTTTACATATCTTGCATTACTCATCTCATATGTATATACTGTATTCTATACTATCTATTGCAGCTTAGTTTATGCCGCTCTGTCATTGCTCATCCATATATTTATATATTCTTATTCCATTCCTTTGCTTAGATGTGTGTATTAGGTATTTGTTGTGGAACTGTTAGATATTACTTGTTTAGATATTGCTGCACTGTCAGAACTAGAAGCACAAGCATTTTGCTACACTCGCAATAACATCCGCTAACCATGTGTATGTGACAATAAAATTTGATTTGATTTATTATTAGATCCTTTGTTAAGCTAGCTTGGTGCCAAACCAAGACAGAGGTCTTACACAAGCTCTACTGCTGCAATGAGACAGCAGCTGCATCTCAATGGTCTAACGTGGCATCCTCTCTTCCCCTCCTTTCTTAATTTGCACTTATCCAAGAGTGGAACTGTGTTAATCTCAACAGTCTAAAAAGTATCTTTCTTCTCATTTCTCCTTCCCCTGCACGGACAACAAAACGTCTACCAAGTATTTTTGCTTTCACCAGTCCAGCTCTTTCACAACAGGAGAGGAGCAGAGAGGACAGAACGGGACCCTGCTAGTACATTAGGCTTCTACTGTACTACTGTACCTCAAGGACAGATCTGAGCGGCTCCTGCCTGTTTCTCAACTACCTCGCACTGCAGTAAAACACATTACACTCTCTGGGACGTCCCTTATCACATTGCTCTCCACACCCCTCCTACAACAGTTTAGGAAGTTCTAAAGTACTTAGCTATGACTCATATGAAATATGTTTGTCATATATGATATATCATGGTTGTATTTGAGCTGTGAGTGACCTCAGTTACTGATATGCCGACTAAATCAAAACCCACTCTCACACAACCAACAACTCGGACATCAGTGAACAATACAGAAATATAGTCCAAAACCTGCTTTCTTTATGGAAAATAACCAAATTCTCTCCTTCAATACAATAGAATATCACTCTCAATAACGAAATAAGATGATTTGACAGATTGGAACACTGTCGTTTGAAATGGTGAGATGTTTTGGACTTTATTTATGGGGCCATAAAGAGGCCATTACAGTACAGTATGCAAACATCAGCAAGTGTTCACGCCGTGCTCAAATCTTGATAAGACTGCGACAAAGAGCCCCATGCAGCACCAGCATCTTCACTTACACAACACGCTGTATGGAGGCTCCTCTCTGTGAAGGACACCATTACTGCACCACACACACACACACACACACACACACACACACACACACACACACACACACACACACACACACACACACACACAGGACACAGAGAGGAGCCGCCATCAGTGAATTAAAACTGTTCCAGACACACTGAGTTGAGCTTAGTCATAATCATTCTGACCAATCAACAGTTTAGAGGAATGCTACTTCATCAGGAGATTTTCTGAAAAAGTGAAAAGCAGCAAGAGCCCTCATCACACACACAAACACACACCATCTTCAAATCAGAGCCAAGGCACTTATACAATCATACTAATGGCCAATTACAACACTTACTGCTCTCAAATAGGTCCAACTCGACACTCAGCACAAACTACGAATGTATTTAAATATTTCACTGCAATTCAATCACATCTGATTAGCTCTGAAAAATAATTAATAACTGATTAGCTCGATAAAAAAATAAAAAAATAATGAGTCACACTTTATTTGGATAGTCCATTGTAGATGCTCTACATACCATCTGTTGATATGCTAATGTTAGGGTTAGGTTTAAAATGAGGGTTAGGGTAAAGGTTAAGGTTAGGGCTAGGATAAGGGTAAGGGTTAACTTGAGGGTTAGGATAGGGGTTATAAGATGTTATTTTTCATCAACCATCAACCATGAATTCATTAATGAATTAATGTAATCATTACAATAAATAAATCCATTCTAGCCTAAATACAAATTATATAGTCTGCACAGACATTACTTTCAAATCCATAATATATTATCTTGCAAATAGCTTTGGAACAACTGTTATTCTTATAACACACAAATTAAAAGTTTTGCAGCGACTTTTCAGCATCACTGAACATTACAGCATATTGCATATAGGCTACCCAATCCCGCAAACCTTTGACTTTGGGTATCAACTTTATACTGTAGTCTAGTAGCCTACCTAACTAACTAACTACCTACCTACCTACCACGAACATATTGTACAAGCTTAGAATAGAACCCATATCAACACATCTTTGGCCATGCGCTCGTATGATAGAATATAACATAATATCACTGTGTTGAATGATGACGAGCTAAACTTCCACAGACGCGCTCAGAGCATCCTATCTGCGCGCCGTCCAGTTAAGTACAGTAGCCTACCGCCGCAGAACTGTCAAAAGACCCAGGGTACTCACTCGCAATCACATGGACACACCGACGCAACTATTCCTCCAGCGCCAGAAAGAGTAAGAGGGGACGAGTCAGCGAATTCTGTAGAGACAAGCCACTTCAAGTGTCTCTTGGGTACCAGACTTCTTCATCCATTTACACTAGTTAGAAAAGAAAAGCTTTATGAAATCACTTGTGTCAGATTTAAACCAATCGGCAGACATGTGCGTGAAGTTTTAGGAGGCAGCCAATGGATACTGCGGAAAGGGAGACGTGGGCGCGTGGAGTGTAGATTTTCTCAGGTGCTCATTAAAATATTAAATGAGTTGCAGCGGGGACCGGGGACTGGGAGGTGCGATGGTTATTCGGGAATGCTAAGAGGATGCTTCAATGCCTTTACATTTCATCCTCATCATGATTCATACCTGCGTACAGAATCTGTGAAACGTTCCTACTCTTTACATCTTATATGCCCAAATATAGGCTATAGGTTAACCGTTTTCACCAATCAAAGCGTTTTGTCTGCCCCTCATATGTAATGGCAATAATCCAAACGCAGAAAAAAACACATCCATGTGAAAATGAATTCCACTCGAATATAGGCTTCAAAACTTTTTGCAGCTCAGGTGCTATTGGTCTGTCTAGTTTGCCACTATTTCAATTAGGGTAGCATTTTATTAAATGTTACCTGCAGTAGCAATCCCACCTCAGGGTAATTTTTATAGATAAGAGAATCTCTCTGCTCTCAATTTGCAAGGAACATATCACAGACTGTGGGTAGAATAACAGAAACACAACATTTGCACAAGGCATAGGCTTGTACTTCAGAATGGCAGTACCCTCCAGTGAACTAAGCAATGTTACATCAAACAGTGTTATAACACTGAGTGATCCTGTGATCCTGAGTCACAATTTATCTACAGAGAGCTAAGTGAGGAGATTGGAATTGAGTCGGTGCTGCTCAGACACTGATCAGACTAACACGCATACACACACACGCACATGTGTGTGTGCCTTTGCAGGTTTATTGCTGCTGGTCTGCAGTTGTATAATTCCCTGGTCATGCTCCGATGACCTAGCCTCCCTGAGACCCCCTAGCGAAATGAGATGTGTGGTGTGTGTGTCTCTCTCTCTCTATGTGTGTGTGTGTCTGTATTCGCTCATGCATCAAGCATCTGTGTGTGTGTGTGTGTGTGTGTGTGTGTGTGTGTGTGTGTGTGTGTGTGTGTGTGTGTGTGTGTGTGTGTGTGTGTGTGTGTGTGTGTGTGTGTGTGTGTGTTCGCACGCTTGTGTTTGTATGCACTCCCCACTGAAATGAGACGTTCACTTCTTCAAGGACGTCTCCCACCATAATTTAAAGCCTGTGAGGTTGGGACGCTTAAAACACACAAACTACTGAGGTCATAAACTTAGTAAACCTATATACACTATATACTGTATCCAAAAGTATGTGGACACCCATTCAAATTAGTGAATGTGGCTATTTCAGCCACACCCATTGCTAACTGGTGTATAAAATCGGGCACCCAGCCATGCATTCTCCATAGACAAACATTGGCAGTAGAATGGCCTTACTGAAGAGCGCAGTGACTTTCAACGTGACACTTTCATAGGATGGGACCTTTCCAACAAGTCAGTTTGTCAAATTTCTACCCACCTAATGCTGCCCCGGTCAACTGTAAGTGCTGTTATTGTGAAGACGAAACGTCTAGGAGCATCAACGGCTCAGCCATGAAGCGGTAGGCCACACAATCTCACAGAACGGGACCACCGAGTGCTGAAGCGTAAATATCGTCTGTCCTCAGTTGCAGCACTCACTACCTAGATTCAAACTGCCTCTGGAAGCAACGTCAGCACAAGAACTGTTCGTTGGGAGCTTCATGAAATTGGTTTCCATGGCTGAGCAGCCGCACACAAGTGTAAGATCACCATGTGCAATGCCAACCGTCGGCTGGAGTGGTGTAAAGCTCGCTGCCATTGGACTCTGGAGTAGTCGAAACATGTTCTCCGGAGTGATGAACCACGCTTCATCATCTGGCAGTCCAACGGAAGAATCTGGGTTTGGCGGATGCCAGGAGAACGCTACCTGCCCCAATGCATAGTGCCAACTGTAAAGTTTGGTGGAGGAGGAATAATGGTATGGGGCTGTTTTTCATGGTTCAGGCCCTTTAGTTCCAGTGAAGGGAAATCTTAACGCTACAGCATACAATTACATTCTAGACAATTATGTGTTTCCAACTTTGTGGCAACAGTTTGGCGAAGGCCCTTTCCTGTTTCAGTATGACAATGCCCCTGTGCACAAAGCGAAGTCCATACAGAAATGGTTTGTCGAGATTGGTGTGGAAGAACTTGACTGGCCTGCACAGAGCCCTGACCCCAACTCCATTGAACACCTTGGGGATGAATTGGAATGCTGACTGTGAGCCAGCCTTAATCGCCCAACATCAGTACCCCACCTCACTGACGCTCTATTGGCTGAATGGAAGAAAGTCCCTCCAGCAATGTTCCAACATCTAGTGGAAATCTTTCCCAGAAGAGTGGAGGATGTTACAGCAACAAATGGGGGACCAACTCCATATTAATTCCCATGATTTTGGAATGAGATGTTCGATGAACAGGTGTCCACATACTTTTGGTCATGTAGTGTACCTCTGTAATATATTGTTATACACTGTGTGTGTGTGTCTGTGTACGTGTGTGTGTGTGTGTGTGTATTGTTATTGTCTTTAACATACTGTGTAAATCCTTATGTCTTGTCAATTACCTATCAAATAAAGAAAATGATTTGGAACATAAATAATATATAGAGCATTTTGATCGTTCCACACTATTCTTACAGACTTGTAAAAGTAGTTTAATTTATCATTTGAAAACAGGACATTTCTGTAAAATGATGTAAGCAAAAAATATAACATCTCCAGATGGAAGTTCATTCATATTGTTTTTATCTGCACAGCAAAGTTCAAAATACCTTGTAGGGTCGATATACAAGCCAACATTAAAGAATGTAAGCAAAATGTGTTGGAACTTACCTGCAGTTCAGGTTTACTCTGTGTGCTATTCCCTTGTGGCTGGTTACAATGTTATTTATGTGGGACACTGGGATACAGTGCTTTCAGAAAGTGCTCATACACGTTGACTTATTCCACATTTTGATAAATGGGGGGCGGCAGTGACCAACAATCTTAAGATTGGGATGGGATTCAATGGGATTCAAGTCTGTGCTTTGGCTGGGCCATTCAAGGATTTCACATTCTTGTTCTGAAGCCATTCCGGTGTTGCTTTAGGTGTATGCTTGGGGTCATTGTACTGTTGGAATGTAAATCTTCACCCCCCAGTCTAGGATTGTTTGTACTTTGAAGCAGGTTCTCATCAAGGATTTGCCTGCATTTGGCTCCATTCATTGTTCCTTCTATCCTTACCAGTCACCCAGTCCCTGCTGCTGAAAAGCATCCCCATAGCATGATGCTGCCACCACCATGCTTCACAATTGGTTGGTGATGAGCTCTGCCTGGTTTTCTCCAGACATAGCACTTTGCATTCAAGCCAAAGAGTTACATTTGTCTCATCAAACCACAAAATCTTTTGCCTTATGATCTCAAAGTCTTTCACCTTTTTACAAACACCAGGAGTGTCAATTGCCTTTTTCTCTGGAGTGGCTTCTCTCTGGCCACTCACCATAAAGCCCAGATTGGTGAAGTGCTGTAGAGACTGTTGTCGTTCTGTCAGGTTCTCCCATCTCAGCCAAGGAACTCTGTAGTTCTGTCAGAGTGGTCATTGGGTTCATGGTCACCTCCCTGACCAAGGTCCTTCTTGCCCAGTTGGTCAGTTTGGTCGGGAGGCCATCTCTAGGCAGAGTCTGGGAAGTTCCATATTTTTCCCATTTCCTAATGATGGAGACCACTGTGCTCTTGGAAACGTTCAACACTCTAGAAAAAGTTTTTACCCTACCCCAGATATGGCACAATTCTATCTCAGCGATCTATGGTATGGACAGTTCCTTGGACTTCATGGTATAGTTTCTGCTCGGACATGCACTGTCAACTGTGGGACTTATATAGACAGGTGGGGTTCTTTCTAAATGATGAAAAACTATTTACAGGTGGACTCCATTCATGTCCACAGGTGGACTCCATTCATGTTGTAGTGACATCTCAAGGATGATCAAAGGAAATTAGATACCCCTGAGCTCAATTTGGAGTGTCGTAGCAAAGGGTTGTGAATACTTATGTAAATATATATTTCTGTATTTAATTTTAAATATATTTGAAATTCTAAAAACATGTTTTCACTTTGTCATTATGGGGTATTGTGTGTGTATATGTGTGATAATTGTTGTTGTTATTATTATTATTTTAACAAAGGTGGAATAAGTCAAGGGGTATGAATACTTTCTGAAGGTACAGTATATCTATGGTTGAGTGATTGAGGCATCTTTCAGTTAGAGAGTGACTTTTCCTCAGGGAGACATAGTGACAAATGTCAGACTTGAAAAACCCTGGAAACAATGTATAACGCACACACACACCATTCTAAATCTATCGCTCAATGATAGTAGGACTTCCTGACTCGGTCGTGGAATCAGGGTCCTGTGTGAGTTGAGTCATGGGAAACGTGTGTGTGTGTGTGTCGTAAATTCCACTTCCCCTCCATCAATTCCCAATCATCCCCTTACTCAGGTAATAAACCCCTGAATCTATCACCCACACTCATAGACACCGTTCTAAGACCTTGCATGCCCCTTCCCCTGTGGAAATTATCCTGATCTTAAAATAGCGGAAGTCCCTTTTCAGGAGTTTTACTACGGTGAGAAGAAATGTCCCTCTCATAGTGGTAGGCTGTCTAGTGCTACAGCATTTTGATGAATCTCTTCTGAGCTCCGTTATCAACGACTGTATGACTGCAAAAACACACACACACACACACACACACCCCCATCTAGACACACACACTGTGCTCATGCTGTGATGAATCTCCTCTGTGCAGGGTGGTGAAAGGGAGAACACTTCTCATATCATTAAGCTTTAGTAATGGTCCCCATGCAGTGAACCCTCTGGCACGGTGATTCTCACTCTGCTGGCTAACTAGCCTGCTATGGACTGGGGAGGGATGGAGAGTGCAGGCACTAGATGGTCAGGTCGGAAGGGACATAAATGGCCATACAATTCACTATTAACTGCACACCCTATTTACTGGAAGCACAGTGCAGTTCACCAGGCTGAATTCTAATATGTTCTTGCCCTGCAAACTGCTCTGGATGAGTGCATACATTAATATATAGTCCCACGCTGTTGCACCACAAGATAACTAAATTGTCACCCCGTGTGTATGTATTTTTAGATCAGTATGTGCATACAGTACTGGTCAAAAGTTTGGAAACACCTACTCATTCAAGGGTTTTTCATTATTTTTTACTATTTTCTACATTGAAATAACACGTATGGAATCTATTAGAAGGCAAAAAACTGTTAAACAAATCTAAATATACTGTATTTTATATTTGTGATTCTTCAATGTAGCCACCATTTACTTAGATGACAGCTTTGCACATGCTTGGCATTCTCTCAACAAGCTTCATGAGGTAGTCACCTGGAATGCATTTCAATTGACAGGTGTGCCTTGTTAAAAGTTAATTTGTGGAATTTATTTCCTTCTTATCGCGTTTGAGACATCAGTTGTGTTGTGACTAGGTAGGGGTGGTATACAGAAGATAGCCCTATTTGGTAAAAGACCAAGTCTTTTTTTTTATGGCAAGAACAGCTCAAATAAGCAAAGAGAAACGACAGTCCATCATTACTTTACGACATGAAGGTCAGTCAGTTCTGAAAATTTCAAGAACGTTGATAGTTTCTTCAAGTGCAGTCACAAAAACCATCAAGCGCTATGATGAAACTGGCTCTCGTGAGGACCGCCACTGGAAGACCCAGAATTACCTCTGCTGCAGAGGATAAGTTCATTAGAGTTACCATTCTCAGAAATTGCAACCCAAATATATGTTTTACAGAGTTCAAGTGACAGACACATCTCAACATAAACAGTTCAGAAGAAACTGAATGAATCAGGCCTTCATGGTCGAATTGCTGCAAAGAAACCACTACTAAAGGATGCCAATAATAATAAGAGACTTGTTTGGGCCAAGAAACCAGAGCAATGGGCATTAGACCAGTGTAAATCTGTTCAAATTTGAGATTTCTGGTTCCAACTGCAGTGTCTTTGTGAGACACAGAGGAGGTGAACGGATGATCTCCGCATGAGTTGTTCCCACCATGAAGCATGGAGGAAGAGGTGTTATGGTGTGGGGGTGCTTTGCTGGTGACACTGTCAGTGATTTATTTAGAATTCAAGGCACACTTAACCGTCATGGCTACCACAGCATTCTGCAGCGATACGCCAACCCATCTGGTTTGCGCTTATTGGGACTATCATTTGGTATTCAACAGGAAAATGACCCAACATACCTCCAGGCTGTATCAGGGCTATTTGACCTAGAAGGAGAGTGTTGCAGTGCTGCATCAGATGACCTGGCCTCCACAATCACCCGACCTCAACCCAATTGATATAGATTGGGATGAGTTGGACCACGGGGTGAAGGAAAAGCAGCCAACAAGTGCTCAGAATATGTGGAAAGTCATTATGTGGGACTGTTGGAAAAGTAATCCAGGTGAAGCTGGTTGAGAAAATGCCAAGAGCTTGTAAAGCTGTCATCAAGGCAAATGGTGGCTACTTTGAAGAATCTCAAATATAAAATATATTTTGATTTGTTTAACACGTTTTTGGTTACTACATGAATCCATATGTGTAATTTCGTAGTGTTGATGTGTTTACTATTATTCTACAATGTAGAAAATAGTAAAAATAAATTAAATGAGTTGAATGAGTAGGTGTGTCCAATCTTTTGACTGGTACTGTACGTGAGTGTGTGAGTGTGTGTGTTTGTATGGAATGCATGTGTGCATGTGCGTGTGTGTGTGCTTACATGCTCGCACGTTTGTGAACCAGGGTTCCAGAGCCCTGGGCTGAGTGCTGAGATCACGCTTCATACACATGGGTTGCCTCCCAAATAGCACCATGCATATTCCCTTTATAGTTTATTAATTTTGTGCAAGACCCATGAGGCTACGTACTGTAGGGTATTAGGCTGCCGTTTGGAACAGAGACATGCTGCTTGCTTGGTGTGTAGGTTTAGCCACCGACAGGGAGCTCAGTAGATCACCTTTCTCTGACAGCTCTCTTAAATGTCCTTGGCAGACCCCCCCCCCCTCCCTTATCCTCTCTCCCTCCATTCACCTCTTCCCTCCCTCCATCCTTTCTTCCCTCCATCCGGCCCAGCCTGGATGCTGCCATATTTCTCTCTTTCTCTCTCCCACTCTTTTTGCCCTCACTCTTCACTCCTTTATACCTCTCTCTCTCTCTCGCTCGCTCTTTATCCTTGAAATTCCTCCTGTGCAATGCCTATATTCTTATCAGTAAAGTAATACAACAATTTGAAATACTGTAGGTGTAGATGCACCTTCCTAACATTGAGTTGCACCCCCTTTGCCCTCAGAGCAGCCTCAATTTGTAGGGGCATGGACTCTACAAGGTGTCGAAAGCATTCCACAGGGATGCTGGCCCATGTTGACGTCAGTGCTTCCCACAGTTGTGCCATGTTGGCTGGATGTCCTTTGGATGGTGGACCATTCGTGATACACAAGGGAAGCTGTTGATGTCATGATCGCCGTCGTCGTGGAAATGACCGGACCAAGGTGCAGCGTCGTGAGCGTACATCTTTCTTTATTATAAATGTCGCCAACAAAACAAGAAACAACAAAAATGAACGTGAAGCTTACTAGGGCTATACAGGCCACTAACAAAGACAACTACCCACAAAATACAAAAGGAAGCAAAGGCTGCCTAAGTATGATTCCCAATCAGAGACAACGATAGACAGCTATCCCTGATTGAGAACCATACCCGGCCAAAACATAGAAACACAGAACATAGAGTTTCCCACCCGAGTCCCACCCTGACCGTAGAGATCTTTTTATTCTCTATGTTTGGTTGGTCAGGGTGTGACAGTTGAGCATGAAAAACACAACAGAGCTGGAGTTGTACCGGTACCCCCTGTATATAGCCCCGCTATTGTTATTTACTGCTGCTCTTTAATGATTTGTTATTTTTATCTTATCTTTTTTCTGTATTTTCTTAAACCTGCATTGTTGGTTAAGGACTTGTAAGTAAGCATTTCACTGTAAGGTCTACACCTGTTTTATTCGGCGCAGGTGACAAATACAATTTGATTTGATTTGAAACGTTCTTGGCACACGCAAACCGGTGCAATGTCACATTATCCCAGGCCTGGGCAATGCGGCCTGCGACCTGATTCAATACTGCCCGCGGAATTAAGCTCAAATCACATAAAGAATTTGCGACAGTAAAGTTCTGAAAAACGTATTTGTTATTCAAATTTTAAAGCCCAATGAATTCTCGCCTTTGTGTAATGATTTAAATCCCACTGCTTGTGGGACATGTATTTTGAAGGCACGTATAAATCACAACTGCACGAGGACAGACAGTGACTGACAGGCTGACACACACGTCACAGTTACAAATAGTAGCTAGCTAGAAATTGAGCAAAAATTTGTTCTTCAAAGATTTTAAAGAAAAGGGAAGTAGACAATGAATGTCGGGTGTTCCAGCAAGTGGACATCAAAATATTTATTTTTTGAGGTATCAGGGAAAGCTGTGTGCTTAGTGTGCAAAGAGAGCATCGCTGTCTTGAAAGACTGCAACTTGTCCCGACTCTTCCAGACAAAGCATGCAGAGAAATATAGGAATATGTCTTGTGAGCAGAAGGCAAGTTCATTGAAAGAGTTGCTTTCTCAGTTGCAAAAGCAGCAAGGACTTTTCACAAAACTGCATTCATCAAACGACGGAATTGCGAGACCTAGCTGTGTACTGTCCCACAAAATTGCTTAACATAGCAAGCCATTCGTTGAGGATGAATTCATTAAAGAATGTATAATTGAGTAGTTTACATGTAATGTTGTGCTCACTCTCTTGTATTTTTGTGCATACCCGTTAACAAGAGTTCTGTCTGTGTTGCTGAAATCCCAGTGTACTTTCCCCTCTGTGTAGTTCATTGCATGTTTAATAATGAAAATACCTACCAAAAGGAGAACATGGATGTGGTTTATTTATGTGCATGTAAAATAAGTAGCATATCTGGACGTGATTTGCAGTAGATATATCTGTCAACACAGTCACACACATGATGTATAATCCTGTAATATGATTCTGGCCTGCTATGGCAAAAAAATATTCTAATGTGGCCCTCCATGGAAAATAATTGCCCAGGCCTGCATTATACCATGCCGCATTCAACAACACTTAAAAATGTTGTCTTTCCCATTGAATGGCACACATACACAATCCATGTCTCCATTGTCTTACGCCTTAAAAATCCTTCTTTATTTAATCTGTTTCCTCCATCTACACTGAGGGATGTGGATTTAACAAGTGACATCAATAAGGGATCATAGCTTTCATTTGTATTCACCTGGTCAGTCTATGTCATGGAAAGAGCAGGTGTTCATAATGTTTTGTACACTCAGTGTATATAGACAACAACTTCTAAACATCTGACCAACAAGGAAAAGTACAAGAACCAGGACATATATCTTATCGAAGAAAAATATTTGTTTGGCATTCTGTCTCTCTGAACAAAATGTCCCCTCAAAATAATATTTAATATTTTTTACATCATGCGGTTTTGTACACAATCTCTCTTGCACCTCTATCAATCAGGTTTTTAATTTAATGTATGAATATGTGATTTATGTAGCTGGGGCAGATAGTATAAATCTATTGTGTGGAGAGCGCTGATGTTCCTGTATTGATTGACCGTCTTAATAGTGTTTGTTGTTTATCGCTGATCCCGGCAAATAAAGCAAATAAATAGTTCAGATTGAGCTCACTCACAATGATGATCAGTAGTATGGAGGGAGGGAGACAGAGAGGGAGGGATCTGGAACAAGGCAGGGAGAGGGAGAGGGAGAGGGATTACAGATATGCAACAAGGCAAGGAGAGGGAGGGAGGGAGAGAGTCTTGTATGGAGGATGTAGTCTGTTCAGTGATTGAGCGCTTTGCTGATGCACACTGCTATAGGACAAGACATGAGCAACAGCTCGATGGGTGCGAAGCCAGGGTGAGCCTTGGCTCAGCACCCATAGAGCAGTTTGTGTATGAGCAAGTGTCTTGCTCAAGGGCACAATAGCCGGAGATGGTATCTAGAATTTTCTGCCAGTGCTATGAGGACTGGACTGACCTACATTTTTGGCCTGATCTGCTCCTATATAGTTTTGCGTTTGAAGAACATTTCATTTTAACATTTGATTGACAGCCCAGTGTATTATTGTATGCTTAAGGACACAACGTGTCCAATGTGCACCCATAGGCATGCACACACACACACACACACACACACACACACACACACACACACACACACACACACACACACACACACACACACACACACACACACACACACACACACACACACACACACACACACAGTCTCCAACCCAAGGCCTAAATCAAGTACAAATCTGATCGCTCAGATTCTTATTCTCAGAGTTATTTCTATTCCCGGTGAATTTGTCAAATCAATGAGAAAATCTACCCATTGTTATTTCTCAGTGTCTGTGCTTTTCAGAAGAATTGTGACAAATGAAATTTGTCTTGACAGTCAGTTAGTTAGAGAAGAGAAAAGTTAAGAGAGCTTTCTTTGAGACGTACTGTGGTGTGTCATGTTAAATAAATTAAATAAGGAAACCCTGAGAACTACAAGTGATAGTCTTTAGTTAATGCGTTGACCTGAAATGATCCGCAATAGATAAAAGAGGGAATATTAATTTCATTAGCTTATGTAACAATGATTTAAAATTGCCCTTGTGTGTAAGGCACAAGGCCAACATTTAATATTTCACTGCTCCTTTCCACACAGCACTTAGAAGTGGCCTTAGGTACAGCTGTAGGATCAGTTTATTCTCCCTATTCAATTTGTAATCATTTGGGGGGAAAGTGCATAACTGACCTTAGATCAGTCTAGGGGCGACTTCATTCTACACACACGTATCTACACACTTACACAGACACTCACAAGCAGATGCACACACACACACACACACACACACACACACACACACACACACACAAACACACCTAAAAGTAGGGAGGGGAACACACAATAAATCAGGACAATTACTCGTCATGTCTCTCAAAGAATGCTCACGCCCCTGGCTAAAATAAACAGAACTTCCCATCCCCATTTCCCTAAGACAGAGCAGGCTGTCACCCTACTGTCGCTGCTGTAGCTACCTCTCCCCCTGCCACCCTCCATCCTCCACCCTCCCACTCTCCCTCTGTGGCGCTACCACATTAACAGTCGATCGATCCTGAATACGAGAGAATGGGAAACGAGAAGAAAATGGAGGGATGTGTCCATCTCCGGTGAAGGGAGGTGTGGTGGACGGGGGTCAGATCAAACGGTGACACAATCCGGATGTTAAGACTACGGCAGGAAGATGGGGAGGATGGAGGCCGGAGGCTGAGGGGGATGCTGAGGGGGATGGGCTGGGGGGGTTGAGGTGGGGATGCAGGGAGGTGTGTGTTTCGCAGACGTTGACGGATCTTGGCAATCTCACGCTAGTCTCCGCCACTCTATCAGGCGAGGAGCGTTAACATTAGCTGTCAATATCATCAGCCGGGGGTCGGCTAGGTCTGAGAGATACACCGGTCTAGTAACACTCAGTTACTGTGGGCTTTTCTATACTACATACACCTGCCATGCTAGGGCTGAGATACACTAGGCTAACACTGCTCAGATACTGTGGGCTTTTCTATACTACATACACCTGCCATGCTAGGGCTGAGATACACTAAGCTGACACTGCTCAGATACTGTGGGGTTTTCTATACTGTCTGCCAGGCAAGGGTACAGAAATACAGAGGTAATGGGTTTGAATCTGGACTCGTCATTTCAGGTGATTTACTGTAATGCTGGTTCAGCCAAGGCCACATTTGTTGACTGTAAAAGGCTTTTCGTGAGACTGTCTGCTAAATGACTGCAATGTACCATTCCTTATATACCGTAATATAAATATGCACATGATCGAAGCACCGCAGCAGAGCATTATATTTTACAGCGAATGCTGCAGAAAACGTGAACTCCTTCATAGGCGACTCTTACGTCCGCCCGCACACACAGCTGGCTGTTTAAACCTGTCTGAAAACAGACTATAATATATCTTTGTCTATAAAACAAATAATCTGAGATGCATGCAATTGAACAAGTCACAGGAAGCATGCTCTCCTTTTGTGCCTCCTACTTAAAAATGTACTAGCCTAATCCGTAACCCTACAAATACAGTGCCTTGCGAAAGTATTCGGCCCCCTTGAATTTTGCGACCTTTTGCCACATTTCAGGCTTCAAACATAAAGATATAAAACTGTATTTTTTTGTGAAGAATCAACAACAAGTGGGACACAATCATGAAGTGGAACAACATTTATTGGATATTTCAAACTTTTTTAACAAATCAAAAACTGAAAAATTGGGCGTGCAAAATTATTCAGCCCCTTTACTTTCAGTGCAGCAAACTCTCTCCAGAGGTTCAGTGAGGATCTCTGAATGATCCGATGTTGACCTAAATGACTAATGATGATAAATACAATCCACCTGTGTGTAATCAAGTCTCCGTATAAATGCACCTGCACTGTGATAGTCTCAGAGGTCCGTTAAAAGCACAGAGAGCATCATGAAGAACAAGGAACACACCAGGCAGGTCCGAGATACTGTTGTGAAGAAGTTTAAAGCCGGATTTGGATACAAAAAGATTTCCCAAGCTTTAAACATCCCAAGGAGCACTGTGCAAGCGATAATATTGAAATGGAAGGAGTATCAGACCACTGCAAATCTACCAAGACCTGGCCGTCCCTCTAAACTTTCAGCTCATACAAGGAGAAGACTGATCAGAGATGCAGCCAAGAGGCCCATGATCACTCTGGATGAACTGCAGAGATCTACAGCTGAGGTGGGACACTCTGTCCATAGGACAACAATCAGTCGTATATTGCACAAATCTGGCCTTTATGGAAGAGTGGCAAGAAGAAAGCCATTTCTTAAAGATATCCATAAAAAGTGTTGTTTAAAGTTTGCCACAAGCCACCTGGGAGACACACCAAACATGTGGAAGAAGGTGCTCTGGTCAGATGAAACCAAAATTGAACTTTTTGGCAACAATGCAAAACGTTATGTTTGGCGTAAAAGCAACACAGCTCGTCACCCTGAACATACCATCCCCACTGTCAAACATGGTGGTGGCAGCATCATGGTTTGGGCCTGCTTTTCTTCAGCAGGGACAGGGAAGATGGTTAAAATTGATGGGAAGATGGATGGAGCCAAATACAGGACCATTCTGGAAGAAAACCTGATGGAGTCTGCAAAAGACCTGAGACTGGGACAGAGATTTGTCTTCCAACAAGACAAAAACATAAAGCAAAATCTACAATGGAATAGTTCAAAAATAAACATATCCAGGTGTTAGAATGGCCAAGTCAAAGTCCAGACCTGAATCCAATCGAGAATCTGGGGAAAGAACTGAAAACTGCTGTTCACAAATGCTCTCCATCCAACCTCACTGAGCTCGAGCTGTTTTGCAAGGAGGAATGGGAAAACATTTCAGTCTCTCGATGTGCAAAACTGATAGAGACATACCCCAAGCGACTTACAGCTGTAATCGCAGCAAAAGGTGGCGCTACAAAGTATTAACTTAAGGGGGCTGAATAATTTTGCACGCCCAATTTTTCAGTTTTTGATATGTTAAAAAAGTTTGAAATATCCAATAAATGTCGTTCCACTTCATGATTGTGTCCCACTTGTTGTTGATTCTTCACAAAAAAAATACAGTTTTATATCTTTATGTTTGAAGCCTGAAATGTGGCAAAAGGTCGCAAAGTTCAAGGGGGCCGAATACTTTCGCAAGGCACTGTACATGTATTAATATATTGTCAAAACACATAGGCCTATTCAATAGCCTAGAAGAAACAAAGAAACTGAAATAAAAGTGATTTTAACCTGGTTATAATTAATTTTCTTTCAATTTATTAATAATAAAACAAGGCAACAGTAAACATGTCGTCCCCCACAAATTATGCAGCGCCCCCTTGGGCCAATTGAGATATCGTATGACATACACATTTCAGTTATCGTGTGTGACCACAGATTATCCATTATATTGTTGACATACTCAAGTGGCCACTCGAACAATGAAAATAAATGTCTTAAAAATGGTATGCAGTTAGCCTGAGTACCAGTCTCTATAGATAATCCACCCCCTGTAGGCCTACTCCATGTTTTTTGCAAAGAAATACACCACCTGCTGGAGAAGACAGATTTTAGGCCCGGGGGTTATCCCTCTTGCTTTGCGTCTTCATCTCTGGTGTGACTCACACATTTCAGTTAATAACTATAGCTCCCACCTTGGGCCTATCAGTGTAATTTTATAAATGCAGGATCTTTACGGCAAGATGAATCATTCCCCCAAGTTCCGTCAAAATTGGGCCAGTGCTGTCTGAAATATCACGTGTGACTAACAGACCCTGAAGTCCCCTCCCCTGCAGTCCCCGCCCCAATTTCATCGTGGGGGACAACTCGGCATACAATATTTCCTTGAAAAGGAAATCAAACATGTTGGATAGGAACTGCCTTTATTAGAGATTCTGCACAGCGGCTTGTTCTAGCCGCTCCACTAGAGCAGCAATCATCAACTAGATTCAGCCACGGGCCGATTTTTACTATAATATAATATTTGACAAAAACATGATCATTTCAAACCTTGCTTACATTTGTGTACAATCAAATCAAATCCAATTGATTTACATAGCCCTTCTTACATTAGCTGATATATCAAAGTGCTGTACAGAAACCCAGCCTAAAACCCCAAGCAGCAAGCAGTGCAGGTGTAGAAGCACATTTCTCTCTATTATGCCTGGGAATACTTGGGAATAGATTTCCAAAATTAAAATAAATGGTGTTTTTACAGTCTTTGATGTCCAACAATGAACATAAAAACATAAAAAAATAAGTGTTAACAGATTTTGGATCAGAAAAATGGGGAAATAAAACCACCCACAGGTGATTGGCACCAATATGTGCAGTCTGACTGTAGATAGATAGCTACCATGGGAATTTTTTCGATATTAAAAAAGACAGAATGTAACTGACCTGCACAGGTAGGAAAGTGTCCAGATAACTGTGTGCTGATTGACCGGCAGGCTTGGTGTGAAGGTTCTGAAAGATTGATTTCTAATCAATCATCTGAATAATATAAGAGTCCTAATCAACACCTGATGGGCCATCACTGGATCAATTGAGCCGTGTACACATTGGCAGTTTGAAGTGAGTCAAATCCATTTTTTTTGCATATACAATTCGAATCTCATATTTTTCCTGCAGTCTGAACAGTCAAGAAGTACATGGAATCAGATTTTTTAAGCCACATTTCAAACCACATTAGATGGTTTGTAGTCAGATACAAATTGGATTCCTGGCCATGTGTCTGAATCTTTAAATCTTATTTGTTTGCCCTCAAGTGGTTTTTAGACTGTTATTTGGCATATCGAGTCTGTTCTGAGACCTCACTATCAATGCATTTCTATGGGCTACAGTTGTAATGGTTTTCCTCCTCTTCGTCTGAAGACCCAACTCACGTCCTGACCAACTAAAACAAACAATTAACACAATAACTAGGGTCAGAACGTGACAACAGTAGTAAAGGCAAAATTCCATATTTTATCAAATCATTTTTTAATATATTTTTTTACACCTAAAGATGTCATTAAATTCCTTATCAAATAGCTAAATGATCCACCACCTTAAAACAATTCCATATGTTAGCTTAGTTTCCAAGTTGGCGGCAGGTAGCCTATAGTGTTGGGCCAGTAACTGAAAGGTTGCTAGATCAAATCCCTGAGCTGGGATCAGGCCATCATTGTAAGTAGGAATGTGTTCTTAACAGACTTGCCTAGTTAAATCAAATAAATAAATGTCTTGTTGCTTGCTAACTACTCTGTTGACAGTTTGACAAGAATATGTAGTAGCTAATTAACTTGTTTGTTAGTTATTTACAAACAAATTAGTGAATGTGCTAGAAAGCTAAACAGCTAGTTGACTGCCTTGGCTAGCTAAAAATGACTTGTTTTGAAAGTTGGATCATCTTATCATTTGAGGCTTTAAAAGTGTTCTTACACTATGATTTTAAACATTCAATGGAACTGGGAAACATATGGAATTGTTTTAAGGTGGTCACACCATGGATCATTTTGCTACTACTGCAGCCCATAGAAATGCATTGATAGTGAGGTCTCTTCAGAATCTCGAAGTCCAGAACAGACTGGGAGGAGCACAGTACTACACAGAGCCATGGCAACATGGAACTCTATTCCACACCAGGTAACTGATGTAAGCAGTAAAATCAGATTTAAAAACCAGATAGAAATACACCTTATAACAGCGGGGACTGTGAAGAGACACACATACAGGCACAGACACAAACTAACAAATACAAATGATAGACTCGCACTCTACACACATGTACACATGGATTTTGAATTGTAGATATGTGGTAGTAGAGTAGAAGCATACAACAATTGTGTTGTGAAAAGTGTTATGAAATGTAATGTCATATAATATTTTAAAATTGCCTTAATTTTGCTAGACCCCAGGAAGAGTAGCTGCTGCATTGGCAGCAATTAATGGGTTTCCTTAATGAATACAAATACAAATTGAAAACACATTCATAGTTGGTAAAAAAAAAAATGGTAAAAAAATAAATCATAAGGAATCAGGTTATGAAGTGTCTATCCTACATATAGGAGATATAAGAAAGTTCAGGATTTTTTGTTGTTGTTGGGGGGACATACACATTTAACTCTTTAGACACTTTTTTATGGCACAAAACTATCTCCATACTTCCGTTATTTGTTCGGGCTACCTTTAGACGAGTCCCGTGACACTTGTAGGGGGAAAATGAATAATACTTTTGTCTTCATGAGAGTCTCCCCTTTCCACAGTGGGTTCATATTATACGGAACAAAAATATAAATGCAACATTTAAAGTGTTGGTCCCATGTTTCATGAGTTAAAATAAAAATCCCAAACGTTGTCCATACGCACAAAATGCTTATTTCTCCAATTTTTTTGCACAAGTTTGTTTACATCCCTGTTAGCGAGCATTTCTCCATTGCCAAGATAATCCATCCAACTGACAGGTGTGGAATACCAAGAAACTGATTAAACAGCATGATCATTACACAGGTGCATGTTGTGCCGGGGACAATAAAACGGCACTCTAAAATGTGCAGTTTTGTCACACAACACAATGCCACAGATGTCTTCCTGGAAGCTGAAAATGTCCAAGTTCTTCCATGGCGTACATGCTCACCAGATATGTCACCCATTGAGCATGTTTGGGATGCTCTGGATCGACGTGTAGGAAACCCGTGTTCCAGTTCCCACCAATATCCAGCAACCTCTCACAGCCATTGAAGAGAAGTGGGACAACATTCCACAGACCACAATCAACAGCCTGAACAACTCGAAAGGAGTTGTGTCGCACAGCACTATGAGGTCAATTAATAAATGGTAATCAAAACGATAAGAAAGCTCATAATTGTGCATGTTACTTGATAGTGAGAGCCCAGTAATAGATTGACATGCAATCCCTTTAATTATAGGCTATTGTTACTTGTTGTCTCTAAGATCACGATCACATTTACATTTACATTCGTCATTTAGCAGATGCCCTTTCCATTTCTATAAAAATAGCCTATTCTTTTTACCGATGTCAGCCTTTTACCAGATCCAAATATTTTCGTATGAACTGTATAACTGATACAACTTCTGTAGGCTATACATACAATATTCTGCCCATATGAGCAAATGTAATTTTGGCCCAAAAACAGTCATACATGATTTAGAGTGATTTCTGCATAGTGCATAGTTAATGAAAAGCAGCAAACATACAGTGCATTCGGAAAGTATTTAGACGCCTTAACTTTTTTCACATTTTTCACATTGAATGGAGCAAGTCCCTGCAGCAATGTTCCAACATCTAGTGGAAAGCCTTCCCAGCAGAGTGGAGGCTGTTAAAGCAGCAAATGGGGGACCAACTCCATATTAATGCCCATGATTTTGGAATGAGATGTATATACTGCATACTGTATGCAAGATACAAATAGGAGAAGATATGTAACTTCAAAATACAGAAATCATCCCTGTATGATGCTGCGTAATGCATCATAGGGGGATCATTTCTATATTTTGAAAGATAAATATCGTGAAAACTTGAGTGATGACAAGAAAAACCATTTGGGACTATGTTAACAATGGGACTAATGAAACAAATACCAAAATATCGTTTTTTGTGGAGTTTTCCTTTAAGTTCAGATGTTTAAGTTCAAGTGTCAAGATTAAATGCTGGAAGTGTTTGGCATAGGGTTACAAAATCTGTATATCCACTGCCTAAAATGTTTGGTATCCTGTGCTCTTAATTTTCTTATACTAACTAACACACATGCCTAAGTATATTTGTCATTTGGTTTAGTAGGATATAGTTATTTCACACTGTCATCAATGTTTTTACTAATATCTCTAATAACATACTTTGGTAGCACTTTACAATAACTCCACGTAGTAAAGCATTTATAATGGATCAGTAAATAGTTTATTCATCATTTATTAATCAATACTCCATAGATAATATGTTTAATATAGGTCCTTATGAACCATTTACTAATCATTAGTTCCGTTTTTTTCACGGCCTCATCTAAAGTGTGAGCTATTTATACTTTATAAATACTTAATACATTTTTTGAATGACCAGCGAAATTTCTCACAAAATGATAGACATGCCATTGGTAGACATTTCAGCAGTACCTAATTCTCCTTAAGGTCTCAAAATAAACTAGAGCGCCGGTGGTTTTAGTTCTTGCAGTCAAATTGCAGTGTTATAAATTATTTGTAATTATGTTCCGGAACCCCGACCATTCACTCACAAAAAAATCATCACATGGCTGAATCTAGTTGATGATCCCTGACCTAGAACATATCAATGGTAAAAGAATAAGGAAACAACAAAGTATGTTACAGGAAATACAGTCGTGGCCAAAAGTTTTCAGATTGGCACAAATATGAATTTTCACAAAGTCTGCTGCCTGAGTTTGTATGATGGCAATTTGCATATACTTCAGAATGTTATGAAGAGTGATCAGATGAATTACAATGAATTGCAAAGTCCCTATTTGCCATGCAAATGAGCTGAATGCCCCAAAATAATTTCCACTGCATTTCAGCCCTGCCACAAAAGGACCAGCTGACATCATGTCAGTGATTCTTTCGTTAACACAGGTGTGAGTGTTGACGAGGACAAGGCTGGAGATCACTCTGTCATGCTGAACAATACCTTTTCCAGCATGATGGAGCACCTTGCCATAAGGCAAACGTTATAACTAAGTGGCTCGGGGAACAAAACATTAATATTTTGTGTCCATGACCAGAAAACTCCCCAGACCTTCATCCCATTGAGAACTTGTGGTCAATTCTCAAGAGGCGGGTGGACAAACAAAACCCCACAAATTCAGACAAACTCCAAGCATTGATTATGCAATAATGGACTACCATCAGTCAGGATGTGGCCCAGAAGTTAATTTACAGCATGCCAGGGCGGATTGTAGAGGTCTAAGTCACTTTGAGCGCGGTATGACTGTCAGTGACAAGCATGCTGGTGCCAGTACATAGGAAATGATCAGCCTCCTGGGCCATTCACGCACAGTGTATGCATTTTCCCGAGAATGGTGAGACAAACAAAAAACATCCAGTCAGTGAAAAGGTTGAAGGATATGAATCATGCAAGCTAACAGGTGGGCTACAAACAGGCAAATGACAGATCAGTACCACAGTGGTTTGCAGTACGGCATCTTATTTGTGTGGATCACTAGTGTTTAACATGATTTTGGAATGACTACCTCATCTCTGTACCCCACACATACAATTATCTGTACAGTCCCTCAGTCGAGCAGTGAATTTCAAACGCAGATTCAACCACAAAGAACAGGGAGGTTTTTCAGTGCATTGCAATGAAGGGCACCTATTGGTAGATCGTTAAAAAAAAGCAGACATTGAATATACCTTTGACCATGGTGAAGTTATTAATTATACCCAGTCAATACAAATATACAGGCGTTCTTCCTAAATCAGTTGCCGGAGAGGAAGAAAACCACTCAGGGATTTCACCATGATGTAAATAGTGACTTTAACCTCTCTGGTATCAGCGTCCCACCTCGACAACAGCAAGTGAAATTGTAGGGCGCCAAATTCAAAACATCATAAATCCCATAATTAAAATTCCTCAAACATACAAGTATTATACACCATTTTAAAGATAAACTTCTTGTTAATCCAACTCCAGTGTCCGACTTCAAAAAGGCTTTACGGCAAAAACACACCATGCGATTATGTTAGGTCAGCGCCTAGTCACAGAAAACCATACAGCCATTTTGCAGCCAAGGAGAGGGCTCACAAAATTCAGAAATAGCGATTAAATGTATCACTAACCTTTGATGATCTTCATCAGATGGCACTCACAGGACTTCATGTTACATAATAAATGTGTGTTTTGTTCGATAAAGTTAATCTTTATGTCAAAAAACCTCAGTTGAAATTGGCGCGTTATGTTCAGTAATCATGGTCTCAAACAAACATCCGGTGAAATTTCAGAGCCACATCAAATTACAGAAATACTCATCATAAACATTGGTGAAAGATACAAGTGTTAGGATTACATAGGATTAAAAATAAACGTCTAGTTAATCCAGCCGCTGTGTCATATTTCAAAAAGGCTTTACGGCGAAAGCACACCATGCGATTATGTTAGGTCAGCGCCTAGCCACAGAAAACCATACAGCCATTTTCCAACAAAGGAGAGGTGTCACAAAAGTCAGAAATAGCGTTAAAATTAATCACTTACCTTTGATGATCTTCATCTGGTGGCACTCCCAGGTCTCCATGTTAGACAATAAATGTTAGTTTTGTTCGATAATGTCCCTCTTTATGTCCAAAAACCTCTGTTTTGTTGGTGCGTTTAGTTCAGTAATCCAAAGGCACAAAGCGTGATCTCAACATCCAGACGAAAAGGTACATTTCTTTACATGTATAACCTTGAAATGCTTCCAGTGCTTTCCACCGCAGACTATTTTAACTTTTACTGGGCCTCTAAAGGTAGTAACTCTAAACGTAATGGGATAGTTCAGCAACATAATGTGTTCAGATATTTGTTTCCTTATGTTGTAAGCAGTCTACGGAGTGCTCTTAATCTCTCAGCATAAACTGAAGAATCTGTCGCGGCAGAATGGAAGGTGTAGGATAACTAGCAGCAGTAGTTCCAGTGTTTAGGTTTTCACCCCTGACTATTTGGCGAAGGCAGTGCTTAAACTTCAGGTGAGAGTATATTTTGCGAGGGTGTAGACTTCGCAAACCGGAAATTCCAATTTCTAACACATGGACCTAGAACCAAATTACAATATTTTAATTTGCGGCCAAAGGAGGGTCAACCAGTTATTAAATCCAAGGGTTAACATACTTTTCCCACCCTGCACTGTGAATGTTTACACGGTTTGTTCAATAAAGACATGAAAACATATAATTAGTTGAAGCACACTATGTTTGTCTATTGTTGTGACTTAGATGAAGATCAGATCAAATTTTATGACCAATTTAGGCAGAAATCTAGATAATTACAAAGGGTTCACATACATATGAAAAACTTGCCACTGTAAGTCCTAGATGGCAGAAAGCTTGGCCCCAGTGATGTACTGGGCTGTATGCACTACCCTCTGTAGCGCCTTACACTGGGATGCTGAGCAGTTTCCATACCAGGCGGTGATGCAACTGGTCAGGATGCTCTCGATGGTGCAGCTGTAGACATTTTTAAGAATATGGGCACCCATGCCAAATCTTTTCAGTCTCATTTCAGTCTCTCTTTTCAGTCTCATGGGGGGGAAAGTGCCCTCTTCACAACTTTCTTGGTCTGTTTGGACAATGATAGTTTGTTGGTGATGTGGACACCAAGGTACTTCAAACTCTTGAATCGCTCTACTACAGCCCCGTTGATGTGAGTGGGGGCGTGTTCGGCCCTCCTTTTCCTGTAGTCCATAATCATCTCCTTTGTCTTGCTCACATTGAGGGTGAGGTTGTTGTCTCTGGGACTAAGTACGCACCCCTGATGTTGAGGATCACCGTAGCAGATGTGTTGTTGCCTACCCTTACCACCTGGGGGCGGCCTGTTAGGAAGTCCAGGATCCATTTGCAGAGACAGGTGTTTAGTCCCAGGGTCCTTAGCTTAGTGTTGAGCTTTGTGGCGCTATAATGTTGAACACTGAGCTGTAGTCAATGAACAGCATTCTCACATTGGTGTTCCTTTTGTCCAGGTGGGAAAGGGCAGTGTGGAGTGTGGATGAGATTGCGTCATCTGTGGATCTGTTGGGATGGTATGCTAATTGGAGTGGGTCTATTGTTTCCCGGATGATGGTGTTGATGTTAGCCATGACCAGCCTTTCAAAGCACTTCATGGCTACCGAGATGAGTGCTTCGGGGCGGTAGTTATTTAGACAGGTTACCTTCGCTTTCTTGGGTACAGGGACTATGGTGGTCTGATTGAAACATGTAGGTATTACAGACTCGGTCAGGGAGAGGTTGAAAATGTCAGTGAAGACATTTGCCAGTTGGTCCGTGTATGCTCTGAGTACACATCCTGGTAATACGGCCTTGTGAATGTTGACCTGTTTAAAGGTCTTGCTCACGTCGGCTATGGAGAGCGTGATCACACAGTCGTCCGGAACAGTTGGTGCTCTCATGAATGCTAAACACTTTACCTGTTGTTAATAAATGTGTGAAAAACTAGGTTACTAGTTGTTAGAGTAATGATGAATAAATAGTGAATAAATGATTGACTTATCCATTATAAATGCTTTATTGCATGAAGTTATTACAAAGTGCTACCCATACTTTTTTGTTCTGGGATCTGTTTAGAATAGATTGTCCTTTGGGATTCTGATCCTATCATCGTCACCCATCACAATTGCATGGTTGCAGGCACTGCTTTCTGCAACCATGCAGTTTTACTGCTCTTCCAGAAGGCCAGCTCAGTTTCCCAGTTGTGCCTCCTGTTCATAGCTGTACAGAGGCAAAACAACAATGGCACAAATCAACTAAGTGTTTTAACGATACATTTTAGGTGCATTTACAATGTCTAGATTTACCCACAGGAGCTTAACACTCACATTCATTGATTAGTGTTTACTGTTAGTGGTCCACATTCAGTGTTTACAAAAACAGTACTTTCCTAATCTATGATTGGTTCTCTTTCTCAGAGGTTGCAAACATAGTTCTGTATTTGTCTTACAGCAGTGGTTCCCACTCCAGTCCTCGAGTACACCCAAAAGCACGCATTTTTGTGGTAGCCCAGGACAACCATTCCTGATTCAACTCATTGAGGGCCTGATGATTCGTTGACAAGTTGAATCAGGTGTGCTTGTCCGGGGCTACAATAAAAATGCGTACTGTTGCGAGTACTCGAGGACCGTGAGTTGGGAACCACTGTCTTATATGGCGTGAAACCTGGGCCCATCAGCAAGATGTTTATATCCAAGCCTACACCAAACCACATGGCAGAAGGAAAAGTGAGGTAAGCTATAAAGTTACTGTATTTTATTGTTTAAGATCTCACTGTTGCTGGATCTCTCTGTGCTGAAGGTGGAAGAGACTTACAGGGATTTCCAAATGCTAGACAAACCGCTGGTTACCACCATGTATAACAGTCATGGAGTGCAGAGGCCTAATGGGAATGGCTGGCTAGAGCCCATACAGTCTTTTGACTGTGTGTGTGTATGTGTGTGTCTGTGTGTGTGTGTGTGTGTGTGTGTGTGTGTGTGCGTGCGTGCGTGCGTGCGTGCGTGCGTGCGTGCGTGCGTGCGTGCGTGCGTGCGTGCGTGCGTGTGTGCGTGTCACTTCAATGTGTAGAGAACACAAAATGTAAAATTACTAAAATACTGGGCTAGGATACTCTTAATACTCTTAATCGGGATTGATTTGCTCTAGGATGATTAATGAGACTGGAAGCAAACTTTTAAAATAGAAAAACTTAAGGCGGAATATTTGATCACAACTGGTAAATGGTAATCAACTGATAATCAAGGTTTAAAATAGCATGTCAATGCCAGTATCACAAATAATTCAAGTATCAAATTGGGATGTAAATATTAATATCACATATATATGAATCAATATAAATGATGAGAAGTCAGATTTCGCTCCATTTCCCTCTACGCTGAAGAAAACGGTATCTTCACACCTCCTTGGCCCATTTCTTGACAAGAGCAGGCATGCCACAGTGAAGAGCTGGTGGATGCTTCCTGCAGTAGCTAGGGGAATATTGGTGTCAAACAACTTGTTCTCCTTCACCCTCTGAATCACACCCTCCACATGGTCTCTTGTGTCTGATGAATTTCTTCTGTTAGCATTTGGCTCTGTTTTGAGTGAAATGGGGGATGTTAAATCTTCTTTGGTACAAGGTCATCGACGAGGAACCCCTTGTCGGGCATTACTGCCATGTCCTCTCTGTGAAGCTGTTGGATGCCTGACTGAAATGTCTTTATCACTGATGGAGCCTGTGTACAGCGAGGACACAAAGGTGATCAGTCCATGAGGAGCTATTCCCACTAATTCCATCATTGTGCAGTGGGAGAACATCTTATTCTGCAGCAGAAGTGAGGATGGTGTCTGACACATAAACTCGGTGCAGTCAACAATGACCTGCATGTCGGGGGAAAGCTTTTAAATTCCTCCAGCAAGTTGGCCTTTACTTTCTCTTGTAACATCAAGATGGTCCCTTCTCTGAGCAGTGTGTACAGGAAGTTGGCCCACGTGATGATGATCCTATGTCCTTCAACCCCAGAGGTAGATATGTAAGGAAAAGGAATATCTCATCCTCTGGCTGCAACGCCTGTCTCTGTAAACAAAAGCAACACCCCCCCCCCTCGCCACCCTTTTGCCCTCAGAACAGTCTCAATTTGTCAGGGGGCAAGGACTCTGCAAGGTGTCAAAAGCTTTCCACAGGGATGCTGGCCCATGTTGACTCCAATGCTTCCCACAGTTATGTCAAGCTGGCTCGATGTCCTTTGGGTGGTGGGCCATTCTTAATACACATGGTAAACTGTTGAGTGTGAAAAACCCAGCAGCGTTGCAGTTCTTGACACAAACCAGTATGCCTGGCACTTACTACCATGCCCTGTTCAAAGATACTTAAATATTTTGTTTGCCCATTCACCCCCTGAATGCACAATCCATGTGTCAATTATCTCAAGCCTTAAAAATCTTTCTTTAACCTGTCTCCTCCCCTTCATCTCCACTGATTGAAATGGATGTAACAGGTGACATCAATAAGGTATCATAGCTTACACCTGGACTCACCTGGTCAGTCTATGTCATGGAAAGAGCATGTTTTGTACACTCAGTGTATACAGTTTATACACACTATACCCGTATGAGAAGGACCAGAGAAAAATTGCAAGCTAGTACAGGCTAAAATGGTTAAATGGTTCAAATGGTTAAAACAGGAAGTAGTTTGCTGGAAGCAGATTGCCATAACATTTATTAACCAGTTAGTTGTTTTATGACGCTTGTAAGTAACCTATTGGTTTTGCTGTCCTTCGTGGATTGTTGGACACACCTATCCCCCTAACCCCGCCTCCACGTCAATGGAGTACCAAAACTTGGTGGAGAGAAAAGATGACGTGAAAAAGGTGGAAAGACATTGTCAAGGACAAGAACCAAGAGTGAAAATGAGTTATTTGACCAACGGAACTAAGATTGGATGCAAACATCAACTGAATACTTTGAAAATCATTTTCAATATGTTTGAATTGTTCATACAATTCAATATTTTTAGTTTACATTACATTTTATTCTTTACATGTTTCAACATGCATTACTTCACTTTTCCTTAAAATATTTTATTTACATTAATTTTTTATTTTGGGCCAATTCTTTTGAACTGAAATTAGCTCCAAACATCTGGTGCAGACACACATCCTCTCCATACCACCTGGCAGGAGTGATCTGTCAGGTGGGATGTAATCCAGAAGTGTGCAGAGCCTGAGACACCAAGCCCTGAGAGGGTAGAGGGGAGGAGCTGATGATTCATGGTGTCGAAGGCAGCAGATCGTTCTAGGAGGAACAGAGGAGAGAGTCAACTTTGGCAGAGCTAAAAGCCTCTGACACAGAGGAGAGTGGTCTCAGATGAGTGAGCTGCTTGAAACCTGACTGGTTAGGGTCAACAAGATTGTTCTGAGAGAGATAATGAGAGAGTCGGTCATAGACAGCACGCTCAAATGTTTTGGAAAGAAAAGAAAGAAAGGATACTGGTCAGCCAGTAGTTAAGGATGAGTTGATGAGGGAAGTGATGAATGGGAGAAGGTCTCCAGATAGAAATGTTGGTTTCCTCCATTTCCGCACAGCTGCCCGACAGCCCTGTTCTGTGAGCACGCAGTGTTATATTTGAAAAGAACCAAACAAACACGTTGTCAGTTGAGGTTGACGTTTATCTAAACAAGTAGCATCTTACATACAACGGAAATAGAAAAACCAAATCACCTAGTGATTTCCGATAAAAACATATTAAACAAAACAGACCGCACAATTGATGATACAAATCACGGATGCTATACTAAACAATCAGTGCTGAACACAACACAGTGAGTCACTCAGCCAGGGAGCGGGTGGGGAGGGCCGAGCTGTCCTGGAGGAAAGGGGACAGTGAGAGTCAAAGGATGTGAAAAGGGAGGTTAGTAGTGTCGAAGAGGCAGAGTCAAGAGACAGAATAGAGAAGGATTTAGCAAAAGGGAGAGATTATAGGATTAAAGAGGCGAGAGTAGTGGGAGAGAGAGAGTGGAGATGCGATGGCGCATGACCATCTGGGTAGGGGCTGAGTGTGTAGGTTTGGAGGAGAGATGGAGAAAAAATAAGCAAAGCAGTGATCAGAGACATGGAGGGGGGTTGCAGTGAGATTAGTAGAGGAACCGCCTCTAGTAAAGATGAGGTCAAGTGTATTACCTGCCTTGTGAGTGGGAGGGGACTGAGGAAGGATGAGGTCAAAAGAGGAAAGGAGTGGAAAGAATGTGTGTCAGGGGGTTGAAGTCACCCAGTACAATGAATGGTGAACCATCACTGGGAAATGAGCTTATCGTGGAGTCAAGCTCATTGAGAATCTCTCCAAGGGCACCTGGTGAGCAATAAATAACAACAATGTTAAGCTTGAGTGGATGAGTGACAGTGTGTCATTCAAATAAGGAAGGAAAAAGAGAAAAATCTTCACTTAGAAGAAATAAGTAGCCCTGTGCCACCACCGCAACAACCGGATACTCTTGGATTATGAGAGAACACATAGTCAGATGAGGAGAAAGCAGCTGCAGTAGCAGTGTTAACTGGGGTAATCCATGTCTCTGTCAGGGCCATAAAGTGCAAGGACTGATTGGCATTTCTAAATGCTGCCGGAGACTAGAAATTCAACATGGGTTGTGCGAGCAGGGTACACTAAATTAGAAGGGTTGCAGCAAAGGTGTGGGGAGCTTCTGTAAAACCTTCAGCGAGAGGAGCAAACAGGGATAGGAAGACATTTACTTGACAAAGCTACAAAGGAGCAAAATGAGGTCATCAGAAGTTAAGATACTCAAGTGAGAGAGTGGTCTGAAGTCTTTCTCAAACAACTCCGCAGAATGTCTCTGTTTCAGCGGCAGTCTCCATTTTGGCGCTTACAGCTGCCGCTGAATAAACAGGGGAGACTGAAGTCCTAACACGTATTGTGGATTGCCTGAGGTGGTGAAGAGGTGAAGAGAACACCGCCTACAACACAACACACCTACGAATTAGCAAGACGTTTACACAAATAGGCCTGAAACTAAGTCCACAGCAATAGTCACAAGTACTGAGCAATCTGACAGTTCAAACAGCAATGATGAAGTAGGCTAGTAGGTAGAAGATCCCTCTCAATGTGTTCTCCAACTCATAAAACATTTTAGAAATAGGCTCAGTGCCGTTATCTTGCAAGGTGAGGTATTGAACGTTTTTGAAAAAGGGGTGTCATGAATTGTGACCCCTACATTCTTGAGTAAAACATTTATTACTTGTTAATGAACAAAATATCTTTCTCTGAGCAATTGTTTTAGTATAATACTCCAATTTTTTGGAGCTCAGTATTTGAATGATTTACTATATACAGTCATTTCTTTCTCCTCTTTATCAAGGATGTCAATCATTTCAGACCCCAGTGTATATTGTATGCATGCCAGTTAAATAAAAGACATTCAAATAACACCCTTGCCTTTCTGCTAAATAACTCAAATGTAAATGTAGTTAGCAGGTGAATTTATGAGTGGCCCCAGTGAGTATCAAACTTATGACCCTAGCTTTGCAAGCGCCATGCTCTATAAACTGAGCCACACAGGACTAGGTAGGTGTCTTTACCACACCACATTCTCCACATTCACCCCACCTCTGTCCCCCAGCCTGTCACTCCATCTCTTTCTCTTTAGCGGGATAATCAGCTCAGCTGTGTTCCAAGTTCCAACCAGGTAATTCCTGCCTGCTAGGGAGTATTCCCAATGGGCCTTGGTCAAAAGTAATGCACTACATAGGGAATATGATACCATTTAGGACACAACCTAACGCCAACAGTCATACAGGTAGGTTTCATTAAATTATCACAACAAATTACCTGAACACCATCCCAATCCCTCAGCCCACCTGTCTGTCTCTCCATCTCTGTCTCATCAGAAATGTTCCAACCAACTCTTGGAGTTTGTGTGTGAGTGTGGCCGTGCCGCCAGAGCTGGTCGGCGCTCAGTCGCTGCGGAAATGCATTTTTTTGTTTAATTTCAGGGTTATTGATCGAAAGGCGCTTTATGGCTGTATGACATCCATAATCACAACAACACTATGACAGGAGTGATAAATAACAGGAGGGAGGGAGGGAGGGAGGGAGGGAGGGAGGGAGGAGGGAGGGAGGGAGGGAGGGACCAGTTCCATCTCTTACAGTTCTCTGTATTAATTACTGTACGCACGCACATATGCACACACACACACACACACACACATGCATGCGCTTACACACACACACAGACACACACACACACACACACACACACACACACACACACACACACACACACACACACACACACACACACACACACACACACACACACACACACACACACTCACACACACACACACACACACACACACACACACACACACACACACACACACATACACACAAACCAAATCACCATCACCACAATCAACTAATTGATCTCACTTCAATAACCATAAATTACTTTTTATTTTCCCAACGCAGCTGAAATATGTTTGTTTAAGCTGGTGTTTAAAGGATTGGACCCGCTAGGTCACAGTAATTAGAAAATAGGCTACTGTAGTTGATGTAATTATGACGATTAGCAGAGCAGAGTTACTGCTGGCCTGCTAGCTTGCAGAGCAATTGACGTTTTATTCAATACTTTCATAATACATTTTATGTTACTGGTCATTATTGAGCATAGAAATTGAAGTAGAGAAGCATGATAAGGTATCTATTTTAACAGTCATGTGCAAGAAGAGGCTAAAGACAGGCATAAAGTTGGTCTTGTCCAAAACAGATTTATCACCTTTGTGTAGTTAGTTGAAGTCTGTCCAAGGCTTTTTAAACTATGTGGCTCCCCAAGGCCAAAATAAATAGATTCAACCTTTATGGTCCATTCTATGATAGATATAGAGGGCCCTGGATAATAATATTAATAAACACAATTTACAGCCTAGTAGCATGACATCATATTGAGTCTGACATTTGATACATTTGAGTCGTTTTATTGGGTATTTGTGGAGATATTCAAAGCCACATAGCTGGATTGGAGTGTATGGTATTTCGTTTTCCACAGTGAGTGTAAACACTCAGGACTATTTCCACCTTACAGCCTGGCAGAAATGGGTTCTGTTCAGTGGGTGAACTGGCAGATGCTAAGGGATTAGCGGGAAACATACCCTGGGGTTACTGTGGGCACTGTGGGCACTGGGCAGTCAAGAAACAACACACACACAGACATGCACACACTCATGCAAGCACACACACTTTGGCTCGAAGCCTGACGAAGACCCATAGCGGTCAAAGAATAGTGGCCAGTCACCCAACCCTTGTCTCACACCCTCCTACCCACTCTCTTGAACTGGAGAGGGCACCATAAGCTATGTTTTTCATCAGCCAAGACTACAGTAGAGAAGAATAGACATGAGGAGGGGTGAGGGCTGCCGCTAATAAAATGTCTCAAGTCAAAAGGGTGATAAGGCTTTGCACACGCTTTTATTTGTGAGGGGAAGGAGAGGTCCGCGTTGCATTGGAGAGGTCTACCCTGGCACACACACTCTGACAAACACATCCTGACACACACATCCTGACAAACACACCCTGGCACACACACCCTGACACACACATCCTGACACACATCCTGACACACACACCCTGACACACACATCCTGACACACACATCCTGACACACACACCCTGGCACACACACCCTGACACACACATCCCGACACACATCCTGACACACACACCCTGACACACACATCCCGACACACATCCTGACACACACATCCAGACACACACATCCTGACACACACATCCTGACACACACATCCCGGCACACACATCCTGACACACACATCCCGGCACACACATCCTGACACACAAATCCCGGCACACACATCCTGCCACACACACCCTGACACACACACCCTGACACACACATCCTGACACACACACATACACACACATCCTGGTACACACACATACACACACAAACAGACACATGCATGCTCGCATTTCAGATTTGACATTTTATTATTTATAGTTTTATAGTTTTACTGCACTGTGGGAGGAGAGCTTGCAGGTAAGTATTTCACTGCACATTTACACCTGCCGTAAAGGAGAGAGAACTAGAGAGAGAACAGTTGAGAGAGAAAATGAAAAAGAAAGGTGATTTTGGGCCTTTAAACTAGAGTAACTCCCCAAAATAATGAGATTGTAACCTTCACATCAAGCTGAGACACTGGAAGGTACAGTGCTATACAACTATTGTGCTGTATCATGTTTCCTATATCAATGAGGAAGCTAGGAAGACACGATGGAGTGAACTAGCTACTGCACATGGATACAGAATGAACCCACCGTGAGCCGTGACAACAGAAACTGTTTGCTTGTCCCAGCTTCGGATGACTACCATACAATCATCACTCTCTGTGTCATTTCAGAAAGATACTGCATAGCTGTTCACACCAGTGCTTCACACGTTTCATAGTTATTTGTATGTAAGACTACCCTCAATGTACATTCTCTTTGAATGTGTCCCAAAGGGCATCCTATTTCCTACATTGTGCACTACCTTATGGGACCTGGTCAAAAGTATATAGGGAATAGGGTGCCATTTGGGGCGCATCCTTCCTCATTATTAGGCAGGAGACCCTTGACCTAATCTTGGACAAGACCTGTTAAAGACAGGCAGCCTCTCCTTATCTCCATGCCCTTGCAGTGAGAGCCTGAACTTTTGACTAGGGTATATACTTTTGACTAGGGCCCATATGGCTATGGTCAATAGTAGTGCTCTATGTAGAGAATAGGGTGTCATTTGGGATGGAGACCTATTGATATGCCACCTCGGCTATATCTTCATGCCAAGATGCTTCCAATTATGCGCGTCATTGGAGTGAGGCGGGCCGACGAGCGTTTCTGTTAAAAACCGTCCCGTAGTTCTAATTCGATCTCGCTGCTTTTCTGCTTTTACCTAAAGGGATAAAGAGAGTGTGAGAGGGGGGGAGAGGGATGGGGGGAGCGGGATAGTCTTCTAAAACCCTTCCCTAGGCCACATAGAGACTTGGGTCTCGTTTCAATCAATTGTGGACTCTTTTGGCATAGAGGAACTATGTCACTGCCTATGTCGACGGGGGGGAGGGGGGATCCCGGGACTCTCCCAACAAATCACGAGGCAGACATGACAAAACGACGCAATTGAAAACCAAAGTGTGCAGGAAAAACCTTTTCAATGGTTTCAGTTAAAGTAGTTGATGCAAACTAGCCACTTGTGAAATGCACTCTTTAAAGATGACCTCTGAGATCTCCATCTTGCTAGCTACTATTTTGCATTTTATTCAAACGGATACACTAGTGATGTAGGCAGTGGTGGAAGGAGGAGGGAGATGGAGATGGGAGGAGAGAGAGAGAGAGAGAGAGAGAGAGAGAGACAAAGGGAGGAAGGAGGAGGGAGATATAGATGGAGGGAGAGAGAATATGATCATGCTGCTTTCAGATACAGGGATGGTATGGCTTCCACACATGAGGGGGCCTAGAATTCGGATTAGTAGAAAGGACAAAACCCCTCAGTGTCTGATTTCTTGGCCAGTACACCCAACATGGCGTAACAATGCAAATTGTTATAATAAACATAAATTATTGTGAACCCGAAGGCATTTTTTCACATTGTGTGGACAATAAAGGTTTTCTAATTCTAACTCTAAATTTATCAGCCATTCAAATGTGTACACCAAATATGGCCGCAAGTCTAGGTTCAAGAATTCAGAAATTATATCATTATTCTAGCCGCCAGTGTAACAACCAAGGAACATTGTTTTGATTAATTCTAATTCTGTGGTTCTGCACTTCACCACTTTACTTATTATCAATACTCTGTACTGTGTTTCCATTGGGACCCGGTGGCTCATGTTACCTCCCAGAGCTATTGCCTGGGCTTTAGCTCATGGTAGTGGGCTAACTCTTAACTCAGCCTTTACATATCATTATGTGTTGCAGTGTGTAGGCTACTCTTTCCAGTGCCCCAGAGAGCACAGTTTAAACCATTTCGCACAAGGGACAACAGGGGACAACAGTAAATAAAGACACTGTGACTCAGCTGCTGTAACTGGCTAAGTGGTGACATGGGCAACGAGGAAAATAATGGGCGATGGGAGACAGAATGGAGAGAGAGAAAGAGAGGGAGAGAAAGAGAGAGAGAGAGAGAGAGAGAGAGAGGTATCTCTATATAAGCCTCTAGGTCTCAGGAATGCCTAGTGATGTAGCTATCGGTCATAACTCTCCTTATCAATGTTTGTGTCTGTGTCAGGACCTTCAACTCTCTCTGTCCTAGACTGACCCAACCTCATCTGTCTCTCTCTCTCTCTGTCCCTCGCCTGTCCTCTCTCTCATCACTCTATCTTCAGGCCTCTTTTCCTTTCTTCTGTGGACGAGGTGGTAGCCTTAGTACAATTACAGGTAACTTCTTGTCGTGAAATTAAATTCTACCTTTAGCCCTCAAATATCCCTCAAATGTATGAATGTATTTGTTCTTTCTTCCTTCTTTAATCTCTCCTAGTCGACCATTGAGCGCTCAACGTAGTTCCATAACCTGCCAGGAGAGGGTGGCACTTCTCTAGTAATGTTCGGTGATTTTTTACATTTGCTTTATTTTCTAGTGAATACAGCAGAACGTATGTGATATTCAGATATGCCATATAGGACTGGCATCATCCTGCCAGTATAGAACTGTGGTCATTGAAAAAAGTTACACTATAACCTAGTCTAAAAGCTTCTTGACAATTCTTCTTCATGATTTGAAGGTGAAGGCTAGGTGAAAACAATATGGGGATTGGGAATTGGAGAAGTAAGACATTTGAGAAATTGCTTTCGCCTGTCAAGTTTGTATTAATCAAGTGCAGGTGGAGAAGAGATAAAACAGGAGGAAAAAGGAAAAGAAACCGCATTAGATACTGAGATCTTTCATTTCTCTCTCCCTCACCCTCATTTCATTTCATCTTAATCTCACTCTGCCTCCTTTCTCTCTCTCTCTTCTCCCCCTGCAACCCTCTCTCCTTGCTCCAGCCTGTAATCAGGCTGGTTAGTGGTAGCCATTTGGAGTGGTATATAGAGAGGTATATATAGCAATAATTGTCAGGGAGTTGGGCTGAGACTGGCCATAGCATATGTACTCTCACAGAGCTCACACACATGCACGCGGCGAGCATTCACGAACACAGATGTTTTATTGTCACATACATCACGTAGGTGCAGTGAAATGTGTCGTTTTACAGGGTCAGTCATGGTAGCACGGTGCCCCTGGAACAAATCACGGTTAAGTGCCTTGCTCAAGGGCACATCAACAACACACACACACACACACACACACACACACACACACACACACACACACACACACACACACACAAATATTAAATATTAAACATAATCTTCTGTCACACAAGCTCTCTGGAGTCTAATCTACTGTACACTCCCACATGGTTATAAGAACAATTTAAAATGAAGAATGATTTAATAACTATGTTTATTCAGATGAAAATTGAATACGTCCGGTCAAATGTGTTTTTCTCTCAAAATGATGGGAGAATTATGCAAATAGGGTTTTAATTGAATTGAGTCCTTAGTCATTAGCATATAGGAGCCATTCTAGATGATGAGTACGATGTGTTAGTGTATGTGTGTCGCAATCAGGATGTCTGTCTCTCTGTTTATATGCAATATACTGACTTCACAAAACATTAAGAACAGCTTCCTAATATTCAGTTACACCAGCCTTAATTCATCGGGGCATGGACTTTACAAGGTGTCGAAAGCGTTCCACAGGGATGCTGGCCCATGTTGCCTCCAATGCTTCCCACAGTTGTGTCAAGTTGGTTGGATGTCCTTTGGGTGGGGGGACCATTCTTGATACACACAGGAAACTGTTGAGCGTGAAAAACCCAGCAGCGTTGCATTTCTTGACACACAAACCGGTGCACCTGGCACCTTCTACCATACCACATTCATAGGCACTTAAATATTTTGTCTTTCCCATTCACCCTCTGAAGGGCACACATACACGATCCATGTCTTAATTGTCTCAAGGCTTCAAAATCCTTCTTTAACCTGTCTCCTCCCCTTAATCTACACTGATCGAAGTGGATTTAACCCGTGACATCAATAAGGGATTGTACGTTTCACCTGCCTTCACCTGGTCAGTCTATGTCAAAGAAAGAGTTCCTAATGTTTTGTACACTCACTGTATACACAAATAACAACTTTAGAGCGGACAGGGATGAGGATTCAAACACACACACATATGCAGATACCAAACCATGCACACGTGCACAAACATGCACGCACGCATACACACACACACAAGCGTGACCGCGCATACATTTGTGCACGCGTGCACACACACACACACGTGTCATCCATCTTCCACGTGTCACTCCTGCCTTTATATGAGAGAAGCCTGCGCCATATCATTAGCTGTGTGTTTGAACCAGTAATGTCCGGCTCAGTGGTTTGAGCTGTATAATGCTTTACATGCTGTGACAGTCAGAATGGCCTGGATGTCCTTCAGAGGGACAGGGGGTTGGCCAGGCAACTGCAGGCCACACAATATACAGATGTAGTATCTTCATTTGACCAGTTTCTCAGGACAGGAAAATGATCCTGCAGCAACAGGAAATGTGAATTCTTGTGTGGATTATAATGAATGGACATTCTTGTGGTTGATACATTTTTAGGTTAGTGCAAATCAAGTCTGACATTTTTAAGTGGAATTTACATACTTTAGAAGTCTATTTAAACCTCAAATACAATACAAGTTTGCATTCCCTTCTGTGCAGGGTGATTAACTTAAGATTCAACAACTCTAGGCCTAACCTGGGTGCTGGGAAGACAACCCACTGCACAACACCTCCCTAGTTGTTATTTTATTAGGAACCCCATTAGCTGTTGATAAAGCAGCAGCTACTCTTCCTGTGGTCCACACAAAACATGAAGCCAGGTTTTCTGTTCATTTGAGCAATAAGATGGAAGGGAGGTCCATGCAAAAATGTCTCTGTATAATACTGTACACTTTTCTTGAATTTGTTCTGGATTTGGAGACTGTGAAAAGACCCCTGGTGGCATGTCTGGTGGGATAATCGTGTGTGTGTTATTTGACTTTTCAACACATTAACATTTCTTAGAAAAAGAAGAAGTGATGCAGTCAGTCTCTCCTCAACTCTTAGCCAAGAGAGACTGGAATGTATAGTCTTTATATTATCCATCTGATTACAATGACGAGCAAGAACGTGCCACTCTGTTCTGGGCCAGCTGCAACTTAACTAGGTCTTTCTTTGCAGCACTTGTCCACATGACTGGACAATAATCAAGATAAGACAAAACTAGAGCCTGCAGGACTTGCTTTTTGGAGTGTGGTGTCAACAAAGCAGGGAATCTCTTTATTACGGCCAGACCTCACCCCATCATTACAACTATTGAATCTATATGTTTTGACCATGATAGTTTACAATCTAAGGTAACACCAAATAATTTAGCCTCATCAACAGCCAAACCATTCTTTACCAGATTCAGCTGAGATCTTGAGCTTAGGGAATGATTAGTACCAAATACAATGTTTTTAGTTTTAGAGATGTTCAGGACCAGTTTTACTGGCCACCCATTCCAAAACTGACTGCAACTCCTTGTTAAGGGTTTCAGTGATTTCATTAGTTGTGGTTGCTGACACGTATATGGTTGAATCATCAGCATACAGTGACACACAGGCTTTATTTAATGCTAGTGGCAGGTCACTCACAAAATAAAATACGGCCTAGAGAGCTGCCTTGCGGTACACCACACTCTACATGTATAACATTAAAGACGCTTCCATTTAAGAAAATCCTCTGAGTTCTATTAGATAGATAGCTCTGAATCCACAATATAGCAGAGGTTGAAAAGCCATAAAACATACTTTTTCTCCACAACAGGTTATTGTCAATAATATTGAAGGCTGCACTGAAATTCTAACAGTACAGCTCCCACAATGGTATTATCAATTTCTTTCAACCAATCATCAGTACATGTTGAGTGTCCTTCTTTATAATTATGATGAACGTCTGTTGCCAATTTGTTTACAGAGAAAAAGCATTGTATTTGGTCAAACGCTATTTTTTCAGACTATGAGCTGGCAGCAAGCTGATAAAACGCTTGGGTAGCTTCCCTCCAGGCTTGAGGACAAACACCTTCATCTACATTCAGATTAAAGATGTGACAGATAGGAGTGGCCATAGAGTCAGATACCATTCTCAGTAGCTTTCTGTCTAAGTTGTCAATGCCAGGAGATTTGTCATTATTGATCGATAACAATAATGTTTCCACCTCTCCCACACTAACTTTACAAAATTCAAACTTACAGTTATTTTCTTTCATTATTTATATTTGTTGCATGAATACGATGTCACAGTGTTTGTTGTTGGCATTTTCGCCCTAAGTTTGACCACTTTGCCAATGAAGTAATTATTAAAATGATTGGCAACACCAAATGGTTTTGTGATGAATATGCCATCTGATTCGATGAATGATGAAGTTGAATTTGTCTTTCTGCCCATAGCTTTATTTTAAGTACTCCATCATTTTCATTCATTCTTTATATCATTCATCTTGGCTTCATGATATGGTTTCTTCTTCTTTTGTTTAGTCACATCATTTCTCAAATTGCAGTAAGTCAGCCAGTCAGATGTGCAGCCAGACTTATTAGCCACTCCTTTTGCCCCATCTCTTTCAACCATACAGTTTTTCAATTCCTCATCAATCCATGGAGCCTTAACAGTTCTCACAGTCAGTTTCAGGTGCATGTTTATCAATAATTGGAAGAAGCATATTCATAAATTCATCAAGTTTAGTGTCTGGATGCTCCTTATTAATGTAATGTGTGCATTGGGAGTCGGGAAGCAAGTTCAGGGAGTGCATAATTTAATAAACAAATGAACAAAACAAGAAACATGAACAACGCACAGACAGGAAACAAATCAAATCAAATCAAATTTTATTTGTCACATACACATTGTTAGCAGATGTTAATGTGAGTGTAGCGAAATGCTTGTGCTTCTAGTTCCGACAATGCAGTAATAACCAACAAGTAATCTAACTAACAATTCCAAAACTACTGTCTTATACACAGTGTAAGGGGATAAGGAGTATGTACATAAGGATATATGAATGAGTGATGGTACAGAGCAGCATACAGTAGATGGTATCGAGTACAGTATATACATATGAGATGAGTATGTAGACAAAGTAAACAAAGTGGCATAGTTAAAGTGGCTAGTGACATAAGGATGCAGTCGATGATCTAGAGTACAGTATATACGTATGCATATGAGATGAATAATGTAGGGTAAGTAACATTATATAAGGTAGCATTGTTTAAAGTGGCTAGTGATATATTTACATCATTTCCCATCAATTCCCATTATTAAAGTGGCTGGAGTTGGGTCAGTGTCAATGACAGTGTGTTGGCAGCAGCCACTCAATGTTAGTGGTGGCTGTTTAACAGTCTGATGGCCTTGAGATAGAAGCTGTTTTTCAATCTCTCGGTCCCAGCTTTGATGCACCTGTACTGACCTCGCCTTCTGGATGATAGCGGGGTGAACAGGCAGTGGTTCGGGTGGTTGATGTCCTTGATGATCTTTATGGCCTTCCTGTAACATCGGGTGGTGTAGGTGTCCTGGAGGGCAGGTAGTTTGCCCCCAGTGATGCATTGTGCGGACCTCACTACCCTCTGGAGAGCCTTACGGTTGAGGGCGGAGCAGTTGCCGTACCAGGCGGTGATACAGCCCGCCAGGATGCTCTCGATTGTGCATCTGTAGAAGTTTGTGAGTGCTTTTGGTGACAAGCCGAATTTCTTCAGCCTCCTGAGGTTGAAGAGGCGCTGCTGCGCCTTCTTCACGACGCTGTCAGTGTGAGTGGACCAATTCAGTTTGTCTGTGATGTGTATGCCGAGGAACTTAAAACTTGCTACCCTCTCCACTACTGTTCCATCGATGTGGATAGGGGGGTGTTCCCTCTGCTGTTTCCTGAAGTCCACAATCATCTCCTTAGTTTTGTTGACGTTGAGTGTGAGGTTATTTTCCTGACACCACACTCCGAGGGCCCTCACCTCCTCCCTGTAGGCCGTCTCGTCGTTGTTGGTAATCAAGCCTACCACTGTTGTGTCGTCCGCAAACTTGATGATTGAGTTGGAGGCGTGCGTGGCCACGCAGTCGTGGGTGAACAGGGAGTACAGGAGAGGGCTCAGAACGCACCCTTGTGGGGCCCCCGTGTTGAGGATCAGCGGGGAGGAGATGTTGTTGCCTACCCTCACCACCTGGGGAAGGAACCAAAGGGAGTGATATGGGGCAGGTAATCAAGGAGGTGATGGAGTCCAGGTGAATCTGAGGCGCAGGTGCGCGTAACAATGGTGACAGGTGTGCGCCATAACGAGCAGCCTGGTAACCTAGAGGCCGGAGAGAGAGCATATGTGACGGTACCCCCTCCCCAGCACATTTGGCTCCAGCCGCAGGACGCCAACCAAAGGGACGATCCCAGGGATCCGGAGCGGACCGGTCGCCTGAGGCGCAGAAACCTGAAGAACCGGCTGAGACGTGAGAGCCTGATGAGCCAGCTGAGACCTCCCTGGTTGCCTCGGTCGAGGCACGGGAACCTGTTCACCAGCTGAGGCATAGGAGCCCATCAAACCCACTGAGGCATGGCATCCTGTCAGCCAGCTGAGATATGGAATCCCTTCGAGCCAGCTGAGGCAGGGGGACCTGACAAACTGGCTGAGGCCTCCCAGGTAGCTCCGGTTCGGACACCGGGACTCGACATCATCTCCAACACAAAAAAAACACAAATAAAAACACAACCTGATGCTTCCCTTTGGTGAGGTGTCATTTTGTAACGTGTGCACTGGGAGTGCATAATTTAGGAAGTTCAGGGAGTGCATAATTGAATAAACAAATGAACAAAACAAGAAACACAAACAATGCACAGACAGGAAACTGAAACAGAAACAATGACACCTGGGGAAGGAACCTAAGGGAGTGATATATAGGGCAGGTAATCAAGGAGGTGATGGAGTCCAGGTGAGTCTGATGATGCGCAGGTGCGTGTAATGATGGTGAGCCATAACGAGTAGCCTGGTGACCTTGAGGCCGGAGAGGGAGCACACGTGGCAATTAATCACATCAACACATATTCTTAACATCGTCCACATAAAGAGTCCCAACAAAAACGTTGGTATGATCTTATACACTATTTTAGGCCCAGCTTTTGAACTTTGGTTCTCCTAGATATAGCCACTATATTTATCACTGCATCCAATGGGTACGGATAAAGATTTAGAACATGTTCTACAGTATTAGTAAAAATGTGAACAATACATGTGGATGATCTTGTTCCTGTAGTGTTTGTAAACACCCTTGTGGGTCAATTAATAACCTGAACCAGGTTACAGGCACTGGTTACAGTGAGAAACTTCGTCCCGGCTTGATGATAACCAGTCAATATTCAGGTCCCCCCGAAAGTAGACCTTCCGTTTACGTCACATACACTATCAAGCATTTCACAAACATTATTTAGATACTGACTGTTAGCACTTTGTGGCCTATAGCAACACCCCAAAAGAACAGGCTTTAGATGAGGCAGGTGAACCTGCAACCACAGTACTTCAATAAAACTTGAGATCTTCTATAGGCATTACAGGGATATGGCTCTGAATATATACAGTGCCTTCGGAAAGTATTCAGACACCTAGACTTTATTCACATTTTGTTACGTTACAGGCGTATTCTTAAATTGATTAAATGAAAAAAATCCTCAGCAATCTATACACAATACCCCATAATGACAAAGTGAAAACAGGTTTCTAGAAATGTTTGCAAATGTGTTAAAAATAAAAAAAACACTATCGGCTGGGTCTGTCACCTGTCATCTTTTACAGTCCTGTGGGCTCTCCACCTCAATCTTCCTGTGGTCCGTATTCAGTTTTCAGAGATAATTGTCCTCAGACTCCATCCAGGTCTGATGTGGAGATTCTGCAATTCTGTCCACAAGAATGTTGTTCCACCCTGTTTGTCCCTCAAGATAATCTGATTACTCCGTCATTGTTATGATGGATTCACATACATAACTGATGTCCTTCCTCAGTGTTTTACAGATTGCTGTCATCTTGCCGTTTACCTATTTAAACTCATTGAGCTGACCCTGGGAGAACTGCAAACTGTTCTTCAGGTCCTGGACCTCTCTGGTCAGGTTGTCCAATCTTTTATTAGTTGACTCCACTAGTATTTGGACACAACACTATTTTCTTGTTGTTGTAACAACTGCCTGTAATCAACTATTTGTTATTTGTTTAAAAGATCCTTCACCTTTGATAGAGAGACAACACTGTCCTCAATGGTACTCCCACCGGCTTTGGTCTTTGTCATGGCAATGGAGGCTACGCTGTTACTCCTCGCAGTCCGCAGTCCCTGCGTTCAAGCACTCAACAAAACCCTGCTAGCTTGGTCGGCAGCTAGGCTAGCTGCTACGCAAAGCAACTCCTCAGCACCTTGGCCGGCAGGATCCCTGGACAGATAGCAACAGTCCCAGTAACAGATGCCAACCGCGTCGCAGGATCCAAACTTAAAAAGGTAGCTAGCTAGTAACCAAACCTTTTCAATAAAATACTTTTTCCAGAGACTTTCAAAACTTTCAAAAACAACAATCTCGGGCCGACTCTTTTCTCTGTATATATCAATGATGTTGCTCTTGCTGCGGGCGATTCCCTGATCCACCTCTACGCAGACGACACCATTCTGTATACTTCTGGCCCTTCCTTGGACACTGTGCTATCTAACCTCCAAACGAGCTTCAATGCCATACAACACTGCTTCCGTGGCCTCCAACTGCTCTTAAACGCTAGTAAAACCAAATGCATGCTTTTCAACCATTCGCTGCCTGCACCCGAACGCCCGACTAGCATCACCACCCTGGATGGTTCCGACCTAGAATATGTGGACATCTATAAGTACCTAGGTGTCTGGCTAGACTGTAAACTCTCCTTCCAGACTCATATCAAACATCTCCAATCTAAAATTTGTAAGTCGCTCTGGATAAGAGCGTCTGCTAAATGACTTAAATGTAAATGTAAAATCAAATCTAGAGTCGGCTTTCTATTTCGCAACAAAGCCTCCTTCACTCACGCCGCCAAACTTACCCTAGTAAAACTGACTATCCTACCGATCCTCAACTTCGGTGATGTCATCTACAAAATAGCTTCCAATACTCTACTCAGCAAACTGGATGCAGTTTATCACAGTGCCATCCGTTTTGTTACTAAAGCACCTTATACCACCCACCACTGCGACCTGTAAGCTTTAATCGGCTGGCCCTCGCTACATATTCGTCGCCAGACCCACTGGCTCCAGGTCATCTACAAGTCCATGCTAGGTAAAGCTCCGCCTTATCTCAGTTCACTTGTCACGATGGCAACACCCACCCATAGCACGCGCTCCAGCAGGTGTATCTCACTGATCATCCCTAAAGCCAACACCTAATTTGGCCGCCTTTCCTTCCAGCTCTCTGCTGCCTGTGACTGGAACGAATTGCAAAAATCACTGAAGTTGGAGACTTTTATCTCCCTCACCAACTTTAACGTGATGGGGATACATGATCCCCTTTGGGATCACCCCCCATCCCCCCTGAGCTGTAATGTGGCGCAGGGAACGCAAGAAATAATCCTAAAAATATTTAACCTCCACAGAATCGCTTGAAAAATGGCTCAAATGAAAGATAAAGAAGTTATTTATCTACCCAGCAAGTCAGATTTCTAAAATGTTTTACGGCGAAAACATAGCACATATTTATGTCCAACCACCACTGCATACATACCTCATTAGCTTAGCCAAGTAGGAAAAAATATGCAATCAACAAACGCAGGATTAAAAGAAAAATCATTTCACTAACCTTTTGAAATCTTCATCAGATGACAGTAAATATAACATGTTACACAGTACATTCATTTTTTTTTCAATAATATGCAATATATATCCATAAATCTCTGTTTACAATTATGCATCGTTCAAAAAATGCTACTGCAATGTCAGGAGAAATAAAATAGCTCCGGCAGATAACGTCAGCTAACAAGGAATACACATCATAAACTTTGACTAAATATGCATGTTTTACATATGTATGGCAAGATAAACTTCTTCTAAATGCAATCGCTATGTTACAATTATTTTTAACGTTACATTTGGCGTTCACTAGGCTATAATAGAGAGTCGGCGCTCCCATTTAGCATACTGACTCCTCTATCTTGGAGTCGACAGAAACCCAAAATGAAGACATAAATATTCCCTTACCATGGCTGTTCTTCCTTCAGAAGACCTGGAAGGGTTAATACTCACCAAGTTAGCGTTCAGTTTTCAAGTCTGTGTCTTTCCGTTCTCAAACTAGACACTTTTCGGTCGAAATGTATGCAAATTTCAAGTGGATGCGCACCAAAACGTCGAAAGTATACATTATATTTTGAGTAAACTTGTCAAACTATGTTTATAATTAAGCCTTAACATGTTATAAAGGTCTACAGCAATCGTGAGGGCGAACAGAGAAGCATACGTTGTTCAGTCCATCCTGAGGGAAAGAGAGAGAAATTTCCCAGCTCCCATTGGTGAAACTTTTTTTTTGCGTCACCGGGACGTTTGGGCACGCTGAACGTCTCGTGAGCGTGCGATTCTCACAGTTACACGCCTCATCGAAAGCAGGCTTCACGCTGAAGATGTAGAAACTGTTTCCATGGTTATAACTGCTTGGGAAGTGTGTATACGATGACGTTGAAGTGGTGGCAACTTTTTTCATTACAAGAGAGACTTTGGGAGAATGCATGCCCTGAGACTTCTGCTCTACATAGAGACAAAATTTAAACGGTTTTATAAGCTTTAGAGTGTTTCCTATTCGATAATAATTTTTATATGCATATATTAGCAACTTTTGACAAAAATTTATCATGGTTTATATGGGTGCCAAATTCCTCCAGAAGGGGCAGTATTCAGGGCTAGCCCCAACAGGTTTTAAACATCTGCTATGTGAGCAGCTAACCGATCGCTGCAGCTGTACATAGTCCATCGGTAAATAGCTCACCCAATTTACCTACCTCATCCCATATTGTTTTTATTAATTTACTTTTCTGCTCTTTTGCACACCAGTATCTCTACCTGCACATGACCATCTGATCATTTATCACTCCAGTGTTAATCTGCTAAATTGTAATTATTCGCCACCCTCCTCATGCCTTTTGCACACAATGTATATAGACTATTTTTTTCTACTGTGTTATTGACTTGTTAATTGTTTACTCCATGTGTAACTCTGTGTTGTTGTCTGTTCACACTGCTATGCTTTACCTTGGCCAGGTCACAGTTGTAAATGAGAACCTGTTCTCTACTAGCCTACCTGGTTAAATAAAGGTGAAATAAAAAATAGAAATACAAATAAATTGAGCTCTCCCACGTTCTGCGTACAACAGGCCTGCCTACCTGCTGTTTTAGTGCAGGTTGGCAGTGGGGACCATAGACATGTAGGCCCATGATGTTTCTACCAGTCACAGTTCCTGTAAACGCAAGGTAGAAGTCATCCTTAACCACAGATCTAGGATCAGATTATCATAGCGCCTAGGCCATTCAGGAAGAAGACACCCATCTATTGTATATGACAGATTTCTATCCATTCCAGTTCTATGAAGATGGTGTGAATGACAGTTCTATCCACACTAGCTCAATGTCAGTGAAAGGGTGAATGACGGTTATACTGGATCAATCTGGTTCTATGTAGGTGACATAGAACTATCAGTCCAGTTCTATGTAGGGCGAATGACAGTTCTATCCATTCCAGCTCTATGTCAATGAAAGGATGAATGTCTATAGATATCAGTGACAGGGTGTGGGTCGTATACAGGGACAGGTCTGTCATTGAGAGGTGAACACAGTCCCCATTGTAACCAGCCCTGAGATCCCCTGAGGGGGCTGGCTGGCTGGGTCTGGTGCTACCGCTGTTTCTCATAACAACAACACGTGTTGCTAACAGAAAGCAGACTAGTTCAGTCAGGATAAAACATGAACAGGGCGGCTGGCGGAGTGTTTATCAACTCACCTCCCTCTCTAAGCTCTCACTCTGTCTCCCTCACTCCATCGCTCTCTGGCACTCGTTCTCTCATGTTCCGATCTCTCACGATAAGCAGGCATCTTTGAGTGTATGTCTGAGTGTGTGTGTGTTCGTGCATGCAAGTCTTTTGTCCATCCTAAGCATCTGTTTTAAGTCTGTACTGAGGTTGGTGTGTGTGTGTGTGTGTGTGTGTTCGTGCATGCATGTACAGTATGTACACTATCCCAGGTGCGTCTCTTTCAAGTCTTTTGTCCATCCTAAGCATCTGTTTTAAGTCTGTACTGAGGTTGGTGTGTGTGTGTGTGTGTGTGTTGTGTTCGTGCATGCATGTACAGTATGTACACTATCCCAGGTGCGTCTCTTTCAAGTCTTTTGTCCATCCTAAGCATCTGTTTTAAGTCTGTACTGAGGTTGGTGTGTGTGTGTGTAAGAAACCAGTCAAGGAATGTTTTGTGTCAGGTGTTTGGTTATCAAATCAAACTTTCATTTTTAATAAAACATTTTGGAACATTTGGGTGCTTTCAACCCACCCCTCCCATATCACAGTTTGGAATTCTTGAATTCAACCATTAGTTTCTGAAGGGCTGTGTGTACTTTAGTTACAGAAATATTTTGGGGGATTTTCTCACTTCCCCACAGGAATGATCTGTGCTGAGTATTTGCATATGATTTCAGATCCAAGATGGCGTAGCAGTGGGTTGTCTGTTTTGATTGTCTTGTCCCTTCCCTTGTATATATAGTTTTTCTTTGTATATATTTGTATTATTTTTAATCTCATTTTCCATCTACGGACTGAACATACTCTCCTGCAACCCGCCTCACCCAACGTGCTATGGATCTGCTATTTTTACACTTTTGAACCGGAACCCCCTTCAGAAGCTAGCCAGCTAACTAGCTGCCAGCTAACTAGCTACTAGCTAGTAGTCAGTTAGCCACTGCTAGCGGTCATCACCGTTAACTCGGACTGGCAGCCTCAGCCCAGGCAACTCCTGCCAGTCTGCACCATGCGATATCTACCCAGAGCATATCGGACTGCTTTTCTCTACCACATCTCCGGATTCCTACCAGTAGCTCTGAACCTTCACTCCGGATCCTCGCAGCTAGCTAGCTGCTATCAGAGTGGCTACTCCTGTCTAACGTCTCTGTCCTGAAGCAAGCACCGGCTAGCCGAAGAAATCCATCAGATAATTCCTGTGCTTCAATACCTCTTCTGCCTATTAGCCTGGACCCTTTGCTGCTGACACGGAGCCCCGCCGATCTATCACAACTGGTCTTACGACATAACCGTCCGAGGAGGTTTCAACAGTTGCGATGTCCCCCTGAGGCCCATCTGCTAGCCTGCTGCTAGCCCTGACCTACTAGCTGTCTGAATCGCCGTGCCTCCAGGTCGCCTAGCTACTCACTGGACCCTATGATCACTCGGCTACACATGCCGCTCCCTAATGTCAATATGACTTGTCTATTGCCGTTTTAGTTAGTCATTTTTGTCTTATTTCACTATAGAGCCTCCAGCCCTGCTTAATATGGCTTAGCTATCCCTTATGTTCCACCCCCCACACATGTGGTGACCACACCTGGCTTAAATGGTGCCTTTAGAGAACCTCTCTCATTGTCACTCAATGCCTAGGCCTCCACTGTACTCACATCTGACCATACCCATCTGTACATTATGCCTTGAATCTTTTCTTCCTTGCCCAGAAATCTGCTCATTTTACTCTCTGTTACGAACGCACTAGACAACCAGTTATTTTAGCCTTTAGCCATACTCTTACCCTACACCTCCTTTGTTCCTCTGGTGATGTAGAGGTTAACCCAGGCCCTGCAGCCCACAGCATCACTCCCATTCCCCAGGAACTATCATTTGTTGACTTCTGTAACCGTAAAAGTCTTGGTTTCATGCATGTTAACATCAGAAGCCTCCTCCCGAAGTTTGTTTTAGTCACTGCTTTAGCACGCTCCACCAACCCTGATGTCCTAGCCATGTCTGAATCCGGGCTTCATGACCTCTCAACGTTGCCTCTTGTCATAGACACCACTCAGCCCCCAGCTGTGCCCTGGACACCATATGAGAATGAATTGCCCCCCCATTTGTCTTCAGAGTTCATACTGTTATGTGACCTAAACTGGGATATGCTTAACACCCCGGTCGCCCTACAATCTAAGCTAGATGCCCTCAATCGCACACAAATTATCAAGGAACCTACCAGGTACAACCCTAAATCCGTTTTCCACCTGGCTACCCCTATATCGGCAAACATCTCAGCACCCCCTACAGCAACTTGCCCAAACCCTGAAAGAACTGCAACATCTGGCTTCCAACAAATCAGCTGGGCTAGACAACCCTAGACCCTCTATCTAAAATGATCCTCCGAAATTGTTGCAAACCCATTACTAGCCTATTCACCCTCTCTTTAGTATCGTCGGACATACCCAAAGATTGGAACGCTGCCGTGGTCATCTCTCTCTTCAATGCGGGAGACACAGACCCAAACTGTTATAGACCTACAGTTGAAGTCGAAAGGTTACATACACCTTAGCCAAATACATTTTTCACAATGACTGACATTTAATCAGAGTAAAAATGTCCTGTCTTAGGTCAGTTATGATCACCACTTTATTTTAAGAATGTGCAATGTCAGAATAATAGTAGAGCGAATTATTTATTTCAGTTTTTATTTCTTTCATCTCGTTCCCAGTGGGTCAGAAGTTTACATACACTCAATTAGTATTTGGTAGCATTGCACCAAATTAGTATTTGGTAGCATTTGGTAAATTATTTAACTTGGGTCAAACATTTTGGGTAGCCGTCCACAAGCTTCCACAATAATTTGGGTGAATTTTGGCCCATTCCTCCTGATAGAGCTGGTGTAACTGAGTCAGGTTTGTAGGCCTCCTTACTCGCACATGCTTTTTTAAGTTCTGCCCACTAATTTTCCATAGGATTGAGGTCAGGGCTTTGTGATGGCCACGCCAATAGCTCAACTTTGTTGTCCTTAAGCCATTTTGCCACAACGTTGGAAGAATGCTTGGGGTCATTGTCCATTTGGAAGACCCATTTGTGACCCAGCTTTAACCTCCTGACTGATGTCTTGAGATGTTGCTTCAATATATCCACATAATGTTCCTCCCTCATGATGCCATCTATTTTGTGAAGTGCACCAGTCCCTCCTGCAGCAAAGCACCTCCACAACATGATGCTGCCACCCCTGTGCTTCACGGTTTTGATGGTGTTCTTCGGCTTCCAAGCCTCCCCCTTTTTCCTCCAAACATAACGAGGGTCATTATGACCAAACAGTTCTATTGTTGTTACATCAGACAAGAGGACATTTCTCAAAAAGAACAATCTTTGTCCCCATGTGCAGTTGCAAACCGGAGTCTGACTTTTTTATGGCAATTTTGGAGCATTGGCTTCTTCCTTGCTGAGCTGCCTTTCAGGTTATGTCCATATAGAACTCGTTTTACTGTGTATATAGATACTCCTGTACATGTTTCCTCCAGCATCTTCACAAAGTCCTTGTTGTTCTGGGATTTATTTGCACCTTTCGCACCAAAGTACGTGTCTCCTTCCTGAGCGTTATGACAGCTGCGTGGTCCAATAGTGTAAATACATGCGTACAATTGTTTGTACAGATACGCATGGTACCTTCAGGCATTTGGAAATTGTTCCCAAGGATGAACCAGACTTGGCTGATTTCCCCAATGTCAAGCAAAGGGGCCCGAGTCTGTCAGTAGGCCTTGAAATACAGCCACAGGTACACCTCCAATTGACTCAAATGATGTAAATTAGCAATGAGATCCATTTCTGGATTTTTCAAAGGTGTTTAATTAAAGGCACAGTCAACTTAGTGTATGAAAACTTCCGACCCAATGGAATTGTGATACAGTTAATTATAAGTGAAATAATCTATCTGTAAACAATTGTTGGAAAATGACTTGTGTCATGCATAAAGTAGATGTCCTAACCAACTTGCCAAAACTATAGTTTGTTAATTAGACATTTGTGGTGTGGTTGAAAACTAGTTTTAATGTCTCCACCCTAAGTGTGTTACGTACGCCTCTAGGAAGAGGGAACACAACACCCTGCACCTACAATATGAATGGTATTGTAGGTGCGGGTAAGGATGACAAAGGCAGAGAATTTACCGTTGATAGGGAATTTCTTCCTTCACACAGTAATTTTGGGAAAAAGACTACCTTACCTACCCACAACTTACCTAACTAGCACCACCTGGTGCAATATCCAAAATACAGGGGGTGGTCCGCCCAGGTTTTACCTTGTATGCATAGACAGAGTACATACTACGGGTATATGTTGCCTAAGCACTCCCAAGGTCCCTTCCCCTTCGAACAAATGAAACAATAATACAAACATAAGTAAACAATCTCAATAATCAAAAACACTGCGTCCTATGGGGACACACATACCTCAGAAGCAGCGGCTACAAAATACTTAACAAAAACCTGTCTCTGATCAACAACCAACACAGGACATAACCATCAGCTCTCTCGCCTAACAAAGGAACAGTGACTTTTATAGCTTCAGAAGGAGTCGGTAATTGAAGACAGCTGTGTCTCCTGACGAGAGGGCGGGGTCAGATCTCCAATCATCGATGCGGCCGACCAATCAGCTGCTTAGAATTTCAGTAAGCCATCCTGAAACACACACATACAAACAAAACCACAACACAGAAACTGGGGAACGTAACAGTATGTAATCTTCCGACTTCAACTGTATAATTTTTTGGAGCTGGGATGGGACAGATGCCTGAACTCACTGTGGCCCCTTCTCCAAAATAAAAAGTACTTTAACAGCATTGTGGCAAACTCATCATGAATGGGCCATGAGTTTTTCTCAATCATGTGATCTGAAGAGGGGAAAAAAGCCCAGAGTTTTTCCAAGTCATGTCACAGGGTCAGGAAATAGTCCTGACCTGAGAATACAGTCAAGAGAAGTAATATGAGGAGAAAGAAACAGATAGGGGAGACAACTTGTATCATGATGGTTTTTATTGATTCACAGTAATGAATGTAGTGATATTTGTGCTGTAACTCATCTATGCAGCCAAGCCCTCTAGCCAGTACTTAACCACAGCTATCCCAACTATTCCATTGGCAAAATGTCACAAAGTCCATTTCCATACACCAATTATGCATAACAACATCATCAAATTCTCGAAATAAATCACTTAAGCAAAGGGATTAACATGAAACAAATCTTAAATGTGAAACCATTTGACATAAGAATTGATCATTTATTTCATGAAAGAATACTTTGGTCACACATGAATCAAAGATTTGGTTTTGGGAGTTATTTGAGTCTCTGAGAGCACAAGCTTTCTATATGAATATTAAATAAGCACCCTAGCTCACACATTCAGCTTACACTGCATACCGTTTCAAACATTATCACATATGACAACCAGTTGGCAAACTGGCCATGTAGCATTGTAGATATCCCAACGCTAGATATTCCAACAGCATGGATATGCGTACATACAGTAAAATATATGATGTAGATGTAGTGAATGTGATGGATAAGAATCAAAAACGGTTATTATTATTAAAGTTATTATATTATTAAAGTTATGGAACATAATACAAAAATTAAATAACAACACATAGAATAGACTATGTTATTATGTCAATAGCAACTGTACACAAGCACAATACAATTGAAAAACAAAAATATTAAGCTATAAAATGTTTTTTGACACGATTAAATACCCCTGTAGAGACACCTCTAAACTGTATTTAGTATGATTTAATCTACAGCTTTTATTGATTAAAAGGTGTGTGTGTGTGGGGGGTTAACTTAACACTGTTTCATAATAACATGGAGGTGTTTTGTGATATAAAAGTTGATGAAGACAAGAGGGCAATAACTAAAGCCCGTGAAATGTGTATTGAGTGGGCAGGGAACCCAAAGGGATCTGCTAAAGATATTAATTTAAAAAACTCTTCAAAGTCTAAGCTGTTGGGGGGGTGGTTCTAAGCTGACATATGGAATTGTTTTAAGAAGGTCATACCATGGATCATTTAGCTATTTGATTTGGAATTTTAGGACCCATTTAGGTATCAAAAATATTGAATTTGGCCTTTACTACCATAGCCCATAGAAACGCATTGACTAACACATTCAAAAATGGCAAGAAACAGACAATCAATAAATCATAAGAAAAAGGAGATATGAATGCTCAGGAAATATTTGTATTTATTTGACACATATTTAACACCTTATTTTTGTTGGTTTAAACTACCTCCATACTACCATTCATTTGTATGGGTTGCCTTTAGATAAGTCCTGTGACACTTGTGGGGATCGTAGAACAAAACGGAGAACACAATCGTGTTTGTGAGTCTCCACTTTCTATAGAGGTTTTTAGGCCAAACCGTTCAGATGCTACAGAGGTTTTTGTGAGAAGACAGATTTTCGGGATGTCTCGTGGTCTGACAAACAGCACTGTAGCTCTGTCACTTTCCACCGCAGATGCGGGAAGTGCAACATAGGCAGATTGAGATGCAGCCCAAAAAAAATGCAAAAAAAAATGGATTAATCTATCTTAAACTGACAGATTTCTATATAGATTGGTGCGTCAATAGCAGCTGTTGACTGTTTGAATCCAGCAGTTTATTTTGCTCTCAGACAAACATGTTGTTCTCTTTAGGAGCTCAGTATGCCAGTTATGCGGTTTCTGCAGTAGTGGCCATGGTGGATTTTCACTGGTAGTAAAATCTGTTGTGTTGCCCACGTCAAGGCTTCTCCTCTTTCCTTTTCTTTCTTTCTCTTTGATCTCTCTCTGCTAGTGGAGGCTGCTGAGGGGAGAACAGCTCACAATAATGGCCGGAACGGAGCAAATGGAATGGCATCAAACACCTGGAAACCATGTGTTTGATGTATTTTATACACCACAGAATCCGCTCCAGTCATTACCACGAGCCCGTTCTCCCCAATTAAGGTGTTGCCAACCTCCTGTGCTTTCTGCCCATTCAAAGGCAGTGTTCTCTATCTCTATCAGTCTGTTTCTCTCTGGTCCTCTCTGTCAACCTTTTTCTGTTACCTCTCTACCCCCACCCTCTCTCTTTCCCTTCCCTTCCCCCTCTCTCCCTCTCTAGTCTGACTATCCTACCCAGGCCTGTAGCTGGTGACAGCAGAGTTCACAGTTGCAGTGTTTCTCTGTGTACGCCCCATGCTTACCCTAACTCTAACCCAAATACAGCTAATTAAAGGCTTTTTATACACTGCCTACCTGGCTGTGGGTTTACCGCCGAACCTGCTTTCACTCACACTGGGAAGGCCAGGAAAAGGAGAAGGAGAAGTGCACTGAGATGGATGGCACAAAGCTGTCTCTCAGTTTGACATTTGGTGAAAGGAAAAAACGAAAAGTTAAGATGATACAACCCTTTGAAGTTACACTCTAAGAAAATATTTTCTACCTGGAACCCAACATTTTTTTTTCTGGAACCAAAAACAGTTCTCCGAGCTACAGGGACAGCCAAAGAACCATCGGTTCTAGGTAGACCCTTTATTCTAGTATATAACCTAGATAGGGACTTATTAGGTGAAAATGTGTTTGCTTTACATGTTTCATCAATATAAAAAGTATGCAAGCGTTAGCCTTGAATAAATTAACCTGCAGCATTACATATTATGAAAAGATTTGCACCAAAAGCATTGAAATTCACACAGTAAAGAATAAAGTAAACTACATCAAGTTACATTTTCTTGGCTGGTATCAAGATAAAATCACAAAAGCCAACTTGAAGGCCTTCATGTAATAGTAATTTAAAAACAGAAGAGAGAACTGTTTACTAACTCAACACTTTTTAGTTTTGTGTATCAGTTTTACTGTAGTTACAGTATTTTGAGAAAAAATGGTTAACACATCAGAATATAACTACCTGCACAATAATAAAACAGCTAATTAAATTGTAAAAACTAAGATAAACGGTTCATACACAACTATGTATTCAAACCCGGGCCTTGAGGTCCACTGTAGAGCTACGGACATCAAAGTCTACAGGAAGGTTGTGATTACAGTACTAATATTGTGATAATGTAGATGTAGGAGACATTTGTCCAGACAGACCAACAGTCAAACAGATAACGCAGACCTCTTTTCAGTCATTCTTTCCCCTTTCCTGGGACGCGGGTATACGGGACCAAGCATATGTTTGGGGTTTTAGGCTGCATTTCTGTACAGCTGGGTTTCTGTACAGCACTTTGAGATATCAGCGGATGTAAGAAGGGCTATATAAATACATTTGATTTGATTTGACATGTTAGTCATTTTAAATCATGGACAGACAATAATCATTTAATCTTAATCAGAATTCATTCATACAAACTTTGAGTAGCTAAATTACTAGTAATCCACATTCATAAACTAACAAATGTTGAATCCATACCATTTTAATTATCCATTGTTAACTGAACTAATTTGGTTGCCTTGGTGACACCTGTCCTGCTCTCAGTTGCTATTGACTGTTGGGTGTGGTAAGGGTGATGGTCTTCTCCTGGTTGTGGTGTATTTTGGGTAGTGTAGCCAACAGCAGGTCAGGGCGGTGGACAGGTGCAATTCCGTGAGTCCTCTAGTGTTGTGGGGCAGGAGTCCCTGGACCCACCAGACCCCAGGCCACCCTGAGAAGTATATGTTCCCAGCTCTGAGCCCTCTTCGCTGGGCACCAGACTGTGCCAACGCTGGGCCCTGAATGGGCCTAGACAAAGTTATTGGAGATCTGCCGTTGGTGCTCGAACAGGTCCTCAATCTCTGCACTGTACGCATCACCTGGTAGAAGAAACAACATACAGTTAGAGAGCGAGCGAGCGAGCGAGAAGGAGAGAGAGATTGAGGAAGAGAGACAGAGAGAGAGAAAGACAGGGATAGAAAACAAGAGTGTGAATGTGTGTTAACAAGAGTGAAATAACTTCCCATACCTGCGTGACATCCATACATGTATGCTCTGTGTCCGTCGTATTTGCATCGACATCTCATCACGTTGTTCTGGAAGTCCGATTCAGCCATGTCTAACGAAGGGTTAACTTCCACCTGCAATATGACAAAGACAGAGGATATAGCTATTAGTATAGTCAACTGTATGCAATGTCAATGGACTGAGTGCACTAAACCAGAGCAGGCAGAACAAGAAACACATATTTGAATTGGGACTGATTAACTTTACTGTACTCAAATAGAGATTGTACTTGTTCTTTGTGCACGTATCAGTAGTTGACTATACTTGAGCCCTGTAATGGACCAGAGCCAGAGAGTAATGACAAAGTTATTACAATGTAAGAGAATTATGGTTGTCTGATCTCCTGACTTGCAGCCACTAACTCAATTCTTACCACACTGCTTTATTAGAAAACAGAGGGAGGAGTTTATTATTTTGTCAGAGGGTGGACTTTAGCTTTCCTATTTAACAAAATGTTCACTGATCTATGTGTGGTTTCACCAATGATTGATCAAAACGTATTGCTGATTGCCCTTAATTGAGTGCATGCATTTGCTGTGACTTGGAAATCTTCTGTGCTTAATTGTATGAAGATTGGAGCTTCCCCTAAACTAGTGTAGTTCACGCCCTCTGCCTCCTTTATAACCTGCGGTGCACTTGGAGTACAAGATGCAAGCTGTCAGTGCACACTACAAAGGTTTAAGCTGCAGGGCTCTGGTTGGAGCTCCTAGTGGCGTCCATCCTAACATAGTCTGCCCTGCGTTCAAGGTTGTCGCTTATCGTTTGTTTTTTGAAGTTCGCGATCCAAGCGCCACTCCCCATGCTCCCATATGCTTGCGGTGATGGTATCTTCACCAGGTATTTGTTATGATGATGAAATTATGTACAATGTAATTTGTTTGCTCTTAAAGTGTCAGTAGCGCGATTGTAGTCCTAGGTATTCTAATTGTTTTGATTAGTGTGCAAGCCACCATCCAGGTATGTATTGATTGCTATCTATATTGGTAAACAGAAAGAAATTGCCAGTTGGTTTGTAATCTTGTAACTGAAGAATATTGTAATTAAAAATATATATTATTGATCAAGTGTTGCCTGGTCCATTGCATTGCTCATGACCCAGCTCAATAGGTGGCCTGTCACAAACCTGTGTCGAGGTGTCACCCACTCATTTAACATAAACTGCCATTTAAGGTAACCATAGTTGGCAGGTGTTACAATTTCATTTCATTCTTACCCCTCAAGTCTCCCAGCCGTACCAGACCCGTGGCGTGGAAGAGAGAGGAGTAATAGCCTGCATCCCAAATAGCACCATATTCCCTATGTAGTGCAATACTTTTGACCAGAGCCTATAGGACTCTGGTCAAAAGTTGTGCATGATATGGCAACTAGGGTATCATTTGGGTCACACCCATAGAGTAATAATGTGTGCAGAGTGCGCTAGCATCCACCGGACTGAAAGAGACATCTGAAATAAAGATTAGTTGGATGTAAAATTGTTAGATGGTCTCTGTCATTAAAAGTCAGTCGTGGTTGGTATTGATTTTATAGTTAGTCTTATTCCTTTCCATAAAAAAGTGGGATGGCTTTTCCATATTTCAATAGGAGAAATAAATACAGTACTTTTCTCTCCATATAGAGGGACAGATGGATGAGATCCCCATTTGCTCTTTGAGTAGCAATCAAGTTGTAAAGATGTATAATGTCAAGACTATAATAAAACCATTGTTTGTCCCATTGTGAGAAACATAAAATAAATGCTGGAAGACACTGCTTCAATAGCAGCCTGAGGAAAACTCATCAATAGTTTTGACTACTGTATGGAAGGTTGTAAGTTTAGCATAAATGTTGAGTAACAAACATATTTTCACCCATTGGGTGTACATGCTGAGAGTTGTATGGTTCGTCACAGGACTAAAGTATGGCCATTCCATATGCCCAACTGAGTCTCACTATTTGAGTTATAACTGAAGAATCTGTCAGAGGAAGCATCAACCTGTTTGCTCCATTTCCACTTTTCTGTGCTGTTCATTGTAATGTCATTCTGTTTACATTTTTCATGTTAAAATCAAAATCGATCACAATAAAAGCCTCAAACTCCACATCACCTATGCAGTCGACCACATCGGCTAAAATTACTCTTGGCTCTTAACTTAAAGAACACCTTTAAGTTGAGTTGAGGACATGAATTAAAGGAGTCATTTAGTTGGAGGTTAAAAAGGTGCAGTAGTTACAGAGTGCATTACCATGACTGTATACGTTTCTGTAATAGGTGCTATTCCGAGCTTTACCATGTTCTAATAGGCTGTTATTCACCAGTCTAACAGTCTACTTTCACAGCTGCTGACATAGCCATTCTCTTCTGTAAGCCCACACACTCCCGTGCGCACACACACACATGCGTGCGAATGCAGGAAAACACAGGCAGGCAGGCAGGCTAAAACACACACACACACACACACACACACACACACACACACACACACACACACACACACACACACGGTGATAATACTGAGGGCCCATTTTCCCTTATAGCCACTATGTAAACCTGCTACACCCACTTTAAATACAGGATGCAGCCAGTAACACAGGAAAGCAACTCTAAACTGCACCAACAAAAAAACGCCAGAAGAACTTGTTCAAGTTTGTGAATGCACAAAACCTAGCCTCTGTTGAAATTAGTGTTGGACTTTGTCATCTGTAGCCGGTTGGCTTGGGCCATCGGAATGTGTAACAGAGTGAGAAAAGGCCTGTAAGAACAGCAACGGAATTGTATGGGGGGAAATGAACTGTTTCTAATGGTGGGGGGGGGGGGGGGTTCTAATGGAACTATTTCTAACCCTGCGTGGTTCAAGGACAGAGCTTCTAGATCTTTATTAAATGTCCACCTCTCTCAAATGTAGACATGTAGGTAGCAGTATCGCTGGATGCTTGAAATACATCCACAGGTACACCTCCTCCAAATGATGTCAATTAGCCTATTAGAAGCTTCTAAAGCCATTACATAATTTCCTGGAATTTTCCAAGCTGTTTAAAGGCACAGTCAACTTAGTGTATGTAAACTTCTGACCCACGAATTGTGATACAGTGAAATAATCTGTCTGTAAACAATTGTTGGAAAAATTACTTGTGTCATGCACAAAGTAGATGCCCTAACCGACTTGCCAAAACTATAGTTTGTTAATAAGAAATATGTGGAGTGGTTAAAAAACTAGTTTTAATGACTCAAACCTTGGTGTGTGTAAACTTCCGACTTCAAAGCACTCTCCTCATCCTCTCTTCTTCTCATCCTCTCTTCTTCTCATCCTCTCTTCTTCTCATCCTCTCTTCTTCTATCCTCTCTTCTCATATTCTCTTCTAACCTCTCCTTCTATCATATCCTCTCTACTTCTGTCCTCTCTTCTCATCCTCTCTTCTATACTCTCTTCTTCTATCCTCTCTTCTCATACTCTCTTCTATCCTCTCTTCTTCTATTCTCTTTTCTTCTATCCTATCCTCTCTTCTTCTATCCTCTCTTCTCATACTCTCTTCTATCCTCTCTTCTTCTATTCTCTCTTCTTCTATCCTATCCTCTCTTCTTCTATCCTCTCTTCTTCTATCCTCTCTTCTTCTCCTCCTCTCTTCTTCTATCCTCTCTTCTTCTATCCTCTCTTCTCATCCTTTCTACTTCTATCCTCTTCTTCTATCCTCTCTTCTTCTCATCCTCTCTTCATCTACCCTCTCTTCTTCTATACTCTCTTCTTCTCCTCCTTTTCTCCTCATAGCTGTGGCAGGGCCACCACCTGTAATTATGCCCTGCTCTACATGCCTAAAATACACATGTCCATGTGTGTGTGTCCGTGAACATGTGTGTGTGTACGTCTATTACAGAGACATGCAGGGTGATTAAATAAAACAGGCTGTGACACTTAGAGAGTGTGTGATGAAACAGGGAACCGTCTTCACTGTAACCTCTCAACTGACTCCCATGGCTTAGGTAGCACAGTCTTTAGGGAACAAATTTGACCACAACCCCCCTCTCATTAGCAGGGATTAATTAGGTAGTACCAGTAATTACGGGGGTGCTAGTTTCCCTGTAACCCCTCTCTCATTAGATAACAGATATCAGTGAGTATTACTGGGGGAGCTAGTCTCACCATAACCCTCACTAACAGATAGAGTGTTTCACTGTAGCAATGTTGACTGTTACCCAAGGCTTTCCCACGGCTGAGATATAAAAAGAATCGAGATCCTAATTGGCCCCTGGGATGGCATACTGGGATTAGTAGTCTGAGACAGAAGTGGTGGCTGGTGGGAGTTGGAGTATTTGATGTATCCTGAGGTGACGCCCACAAGGACACTGCTGATGAACATGAGACAGGGTCATGACAGAAAGGGAGTGTGTGTGTGTGTTTGGGGGGTAATACAACATAGCTGTCTCTCATGTTATCACATATCACAGAGGAGGGTCTGCAGACCTCAGTCACAAACATGTCATACTTCAACATACTCACAAAAAAATGTGCGCGGTACAAAGGAACCAAAGTGCAAACTCGGAGCTTGATCAAGAGCACCTTTGTGTGTGTGTGTGTGTGTGTGTGTGTGTGTGTGTGTGTGCGTGTGTGCGTGTGCGTGTGTGTGTGCGTGCGTGTGTGTGTGTGTGTGTGTGTGTGCGTGCGTGCGTGCGTGCGTGCGTGCGTGCGTGCGTGCGTGCGTGTGTGTGTGTGCCTGTACCTGGAAGATGTAGTCTCCAGGCTTGACATCGGTGATGTCAATCCACTGACAGTCGATGTCGTGGCGATACGTATCCCAGCAACCCACTGAGATGCCCTGGTCACCCATGTTGTAGCAGGAGAAACGCTTATGCAGACCTGATACACAGACCAGAACAGTGACTTTACTCTTCAACTTGAGGTTTTTGGAGCCAGTTTCAGTGACTCAAATAAATAAAATAAAAACAGATTTAACCATGGTCCAGGAATAATTCAGGTCATGGACAACATATGAAGCCAAGTTATTTAAAATAAATGGTTGTTATAAATGTTAATAGCATGTGACATTGCTGTGGCATCCATGTTAATAACATGGTGTTATTACCTTCAGGGCAGTATGTATCCTCCAGACAGAAGCTGGCCTTGTGTCCCTCAGCTATTCTGGTTCCATTCAGAGTCAACAGGTCATAGTGGGTGAACACCTCTATGCTGTGGTAGTGCCTGGTAACACAGAATAATAGGGTGTGTGTATGTGTGTGTGTTTCAGAATGACAACAGTAGGTCCCCATGTTTGGTAGCCTAGTGACCTCACCACTAAAACATGGGGCAGGGTGTCAGAGTGACACCTCTCGTAGAAACTTGTTTTAGAACTTGATAGGTAGCACCGCTCACACACAGAGCTGTTTACACACTCACAGTGAATGGGGGGCATTGAAACTCACCCACACACATTCATGCATTCACGTGCACACACACAGGAAAGTAATGCACGCAAGCACACACGCATGCATGAACTAAGACATGCACGAACATGTGCAGATACAAACACACCACTCCTGTGTTATTGGAACAGATTAAGAAAGGCGGGGCGGCCCTGTACAACCCCCAGACTGTGTAACACAGAGTGGCTCAGTCATATCTCAATGTATCTCAATGTACTCATTAAGACACACACAGTCATTACACACACACATTCAGTGGACAGCTAAGGAATCTGGGTAGATGACAGCATGCCGCCAGGCCACCCCCAACTTACTGGAACAGAATACACACATACACAGAACTCTACAGAGAACACACTGAGGAGGGTTAAATGACTCCTTCTTCTCCGATGACGACAGTCAGAACACACTCTCGTCATCTGACAAGAAATGGCCTTAATTGGGGGCAAAAGTTCCTGACTTGATAGAAGACCAGGATAGAGGAATGAGTCACATGTATAGGTGGTGAAATGATTTCATTTATATCAAAGTAACTGACCAATGACTAACTACCACTAAGGCCAATCAACAAATACTGGTTTCTATGTGACCCTATGAGCCAGTTTTTATACAAACGCCATCTACTAACTTACGTTGAGGTCACAATAGGTTGAATATTTTGTGAGTGTCAGCAGTATGAAAAGTGATGCTACGAAAGTGAGGAGTCATTCGGTTGCAACGTTCTGAATAATGACACCAACTAAGATTCAAGTACAACAGAACAGCAACATGTGTATTCATAACATTATCAAAGCAAGGCTTTATGTGGTCCATACGTTTCCGTGAGTAATGTTCTGTACAAACAGCAGTTATTGTACTTAATGGCAATGAGGTCATACCTTCACATGTTTTATACCCTGTCACTAACTCAATTCAATTCAAGTCAATAAGACATTATTCCTCCCACAGAGACCTCTAACCTGTCACTAACTCAATTCAATTCAAGTCAATAAGACATTATTCCTCCCACACAGACCTCTAACCTGTCACTAACTCAATTCAATTCAAGTCAATAAGACATTATTCCTCCCACACAGACCTCTAACCTGTCACTAACTCAATTCAATTCAAGTCAATAAGACATTATTCCTCCCACACAGACCTCTAACCTGTCACTAACTCAATTCAATTCAAGTCAATAAGACATTATTCCTCCCACACAGACCTCTAACCTGTCACTAACTCAATTCAATTCAAGTCAATAAGACCTTATTCCTCCCACACAGACCAATTGTGTCCCACAAGTGCCAATTATCCCATTACAGCTGTACAATGCAAGTCCGTGGTGATGGTTTCCATAATAATGCAACTTAGAAACATTTACCTGAAGCATGGTCAGCCAGAGCCACAACTTCCACTACCAACTACTTATTTTATGTATTTATTTATTTCACCTGTATTTAACCAGGTAGGCTAGATGAGAACAAGTTCTCATTTGCAACTGCGACCTGGCCAAGATAAAGCATAGCAATTAGACACATACAACAACACAGAGTTACACATTTATAATGACTGACAACCACAGCTAACCACAACAAGCAGGCTGTGTCGATCTAGGACTAGGACCCCAACAGCCTCCCTTGGAGTGTAACTAAGGTTGTTTTCCCGGGTTCGGTTTCCTGGAGCGTTTGTGAGAATTTTACTAAATACATTTTGCCCTCACTAAACCTGAAAATACAGTGGGGAGAACAAGTATTTGATACACTGCCGATTTTGCAGGTTTTCCTACTTACAAAGTATGTAGAGGTCTGTAATTTTTATCGTAGGTACACTTCAACTGTGAGAGATGGAATCTAAAAATCCAGAAAATCACATTGTATGATTTTTAAGTAATTAATTTGCATTTTATTTGAGTATTTGATCACCTACCAACCAGTAAGAATTCTGGCTCTCACAGACCTGTTAGTTTTTCTTTAAGAAGCCATCCTGTTCTCCACTCATTACCTGTATTAACACCTGTTTGAACTCGTTACCTGTATAAAAGTCACCTGTCCACACACTCAATCAAACAGACTCCAACCTCTCCACAATGACCAAGACCAGAGAGCTGTGTAAGGACATCAGGGAGAAAATTGTAGACCTGCACAAGGCTGGGATGGGCTACAGGACAATAGGCAAGCTTCTTGGTGAGAAGGCAACAACTGTTGGCGCAATTTTAAGAAAATTGAAGAAGTTCAAGATGATGGTCAATCACCATTGGTCTGGGGCTCCATGCAACATCTCACCTTGTGGGGCATCAATGATCATGAGGAAGGTGAGGGATCAGGCCAGAACTACATGGCAGGACCTGGTCAATGACCTGAAGAGAGCTGGGACCAGAGTCTCAAATAAAACCATTAGTAACACACTACGCCGTCATGCTCAATCCAGCGCATGTCCAGGCTCATCTGAAGTTTGCCAATGACCATCTGATCCAGAGTAGGAATGGGAGAAGGTCATGTGGTCTGATGAGACAAAAATAGAGCTTTTTGGTCTAAACTCCACTCGCCGTGTTTGGGGGAAGAAGAAGGATGAGTACAACCCCAAGAACACCATCCCAACCATGAAGCATGGAGGTGGAAACATCATTCTTTGGGGATGCTTTTCTGCAAAGGGGACAGGACGACTGCACCGTATTGAGGGGAGGATGGATGGGGCCATGTATCGCGAGATCTTGGCCAACAACCTCCTTCCCTCAGTAAGAGCATTGAAGATGGATCGTGGCTGGGTCTTCCAGCATGACAGCGACCCGAAACACACAGCCAGGGCAACTAAGGAGTGGCTCCGTAAGAAGCATCTCAAAGTCCTGGAGTGGCCTAGCCAGTCTCCAGACCTGAACCCAATAGAAAATCTGGAAGAGTGGGCCAAAATCCCTGCCGCAGTGTGTGCAAACCTGGTCAAGAACTACAGGAAAGGTATGGTCTCTGTAATTGCAAACAAAGGTTTCTGTACCAAATAGTAGGTTCTGCTTTTCTAATGTATCAAATGTCATGCAATAAAATGCAAATTTATGACTTAAAATCATACAGTGTGATTTTCTGGATTTTTGTTTTAGATTCCGTCTCTCACAGTTGAAGTGTACCTATGATAAAAATTACAGACCTCTACATGCTTTGTAAGTAGGAAAACCTGCAAAATCGGCAGTGTATCAAATACTTGTTCTCCCCACTATAACTTTTTCTAATGTGATTTGCGAGACGTACATTCTACATGACATGAGCAAGCCAGCTTGTTTACAACAGGCAAAAAGTTCCACACTACCTGGTACTCTGGTCCTTGATCTTGGACCCGCTACTCCCGCAGGTCCAGGATTCATTTCAGCCAGGGTTTATAGCATGGATCAGGCTACCTAATACCCCAGAATCCAGATCATACAGGGATATGTGAAAACTCCCTAACTCCTACATATTATATAGAGCTGTAAGGCATTTCCTCCTCTTCTTCCGAAGAGGAGAGGCAAAAAGGATCGGAGGACCAATATGCGGCGTGGTAAGTGTCCACGGTTCTTTTAATAAGAAATACTACACATGAACACGACTGAAATACAAAAACAATGAATGTGGAATGAACAAACCCAAAACAGTCCGGTGTGGCACAAACACTGAAACAGGAAACAAACACCCACAAACAAACAGTGAAACCCAGGCTACCTAAGTATGATTCTCAATCAGAGACAACTCATGACACCTGCCTCTGATTGAGAACCATACTAGGACGAAACATAGAAATCCCCAAATCATAGAAAAACAAACAGACTGCCCACCCCAACTCACGCCCTGACCATACTAAATATTGACAAAACAAAGGAAATAAAGGTCAGAATGTGACAAGAGCTGGGAATTGCCAGAGACCTCACGATACAATTTTTTCACTATACTTACGTTCCGATACGATATTTATTGCGATTCTCACAATTCTATATGTATTGCGATTCGATACTGTGATTTTATTGCGATTCAATGTTCCAAACATATCACTTACCATATGTCTGCTACAGAGGGTCAAGAGAGAGCCATGAGAAAATAAAAGTGCTGAAAACAAATTATAAAGGAGCTATGAAGGAAAAATAGTGACGTTTTGGTGCAGGTACAGAAAACTAGTGCAAAAATAATACTATGCTTTTGTGAAAATAATACGGTACAATATATCATACGAAATGATATCCCCATATGTAACTGTATCAACCACATCCCCTTCATAGAGGTCAGCCACATCCCCTCAGGGAGGTCAACCACATCCCATTCATAAAGGTCAACCACATCCGTTTCATAAAGGTCAACCACATCCCCTTCATAGAGGTCAGCCACATCCCCTTCATAAAGGTCAACCACATCCGTTTCATAAAGGTCAACCACATCTGCTTCATAGAGGTCAACCACATCCCTTTCATAGAGGTCAAACACCCTCATAAAGGTCAACCACAGCCCCTTCATAAAGGTCAACCACATCCCTTTCATAAAGGTCAACCACATCCCCTTCATAAAGGTCAACCATATCCCTTTCATAGAGGTCAACCACACCCCCCTCATAAAATTAAACCACAGCCCCTTCATAAAGGTCAACCACATCCCCTTTATAGAGGTCAACCACATCCCCTTCATAAAGGTCAACCACAGCCCCTTCATAAAGGTCAACCACATCCCTTTCATAAAGGTCAACCACATCCCCCTCATAAAAGTAAACCACAGCCCCTTCATAAAGGTCAACCACATCCCCTTTATAGAGGTCAACCACATCCCCTTCATAAAGGTCAACCACAGCCCCTTCATAAAGGTCAACCACATCCCTTTCATAAAGGTCAACCACATCCCCTTCATAGAGGTCAACCACATCCCCTTCATAGAGGTCAACCACATCTCCTTCATAAAGGTTAACCACATCCCCTTCATAGAGGTCAACCACATCCCCTTTATAGAGGTCAACCACATCCCCTTTATAGAGGTCAACCACATCCCCTTTATAGAGGTCAACCACATCCTCTTCATAGAGGTCACCCACATCCCCTTCATAAAGGTCAACCACATCACATCCATAGAGGTCTACCACATCACATCCATAGAGGTCTACCATAACCCAAGCATAAAGGTCAGCCACATAACATCCATAAAGGTCAACCACATCACATCCATAAAGGTCAACCACGTCACATCCATAAAGGTCAACCACATCCCATCCATAGAGGTCTACCACATCCCATCCATAAAGGTCTACCACATCACATCCATAAAGGTCAACCACATCCCATCCATAAAGGTCTACCACATCACATCCATAGAGGTCTACCACATCACATCCATAGAGGTCTACCACATCCCATCCATAGAGGTCTACCACATCACATCCATAAAGGTCTACCACATCACATCCATAGAGGTCTACCACATCACATCCATAGAGGTCTACCACATCACATCCATAGAGGTCACCCACATCCCCTTCATAAAGGTCAACCACATCCCGTTCATAGAGATCAACCACATCACATCCATAGAGGTCACCCACATCCCCTTCATAAAGGTCAACCACATCCCCTTCATAATGGTCAACCACATCCCATCCATAGATGTCAACCACATCCCATCCATAGAGATCTACCACATCCCATCCATAGAGGTCTACCACATCACATCCATAGAGGTCAACCACATCCCCTTTATAGAGGTCAACCACATCCCCTTTATAGAGGTCAACCACATCCTCTTCATAGAGGTCACCCACATCCCCTTCATAAAGGTCAACCACATCACATCCATAGAGGTCTACCACATCACATCCATAGAGGTCTACCATAACCCAAGCATAAAGGTCAACCACATAACATCCATAAAGGTCAACCACATCACATCCATAAAGGTCAACCACATCACATCTATAAAGGTCAACCACATCACATCCATAAAGGTCAACCACATCACATCCATAAAGGTCAACCACATCCCATCCATAAAGGTCTACCACATCACATCCATAGAGGTCTACCACATCCCATCCATAGAGGTCAACCACATCCCATCCATAGAGGTCTACCACATCACATCCATAGAGGTCTACCACATCCCATCCATAGAGGTCTACCACATCACATCCATAGAGGTCAACCACATCCCATCCATAAAGGTCAGACACATCCCATCCATAAAGGTCAACCACATCCCATCCATAGAGATCAAACACATCCCATCCATAGAGATCAAACACATCCCATCCATAGAGGTCTACCACATCACATCCATAGAGGTCTACCATAACCCAAGCATAAAGGTCAGCCACATAACATCCATAAAGGTCAACCACATCACATCCATAAAGGTCAACCACATCACATCCATAAAGGTCAACCACATCCCACCCATAGAGATCAAACACATCCCATCCATAGAGATCAACCACATCCCATCCATAGAGGTCTACCACATCACATCCATAGAAGTCTACCACATCACATCCATAAAGGTCTACCACATCACATCCATAGAGGTCTACCACATCACATCCATAGAGGTCTACCACATCACATCCATAGAGGTCTACCACATCCTCTTCATAGAGGTCAAACACATCCCCTTCATAGAGGTCAACCACATCCCCTTCATAGAGTTCAACCACATCCCCTTCATAGAGGTCTATCACATCACATCCATAGTGATCAACCACATCCCATCCATAGAGGTCAACCACATCCCCTTCATAGAGGTCTACCACATCCCCTTCATAGAGGTCAACCACATCCCATCCATAGAGTACAGTGATATAGTAATATAGCTCACCAAAAGTATTGCAATAGAATATTCCAGCTACTACTAAGTATATGGCAAGGCATTGTAAAACTACATCTACCACAATCCCTTCATGAAGTGAAACAGGACAACAAGTACAATACCTAAAACTAAAATTTCTAGAACTACAAAGCCCCTGACCCCCAAAAAATGCCTGTGACACTGGTGCCATGTCCAAGACTCCCTGGTAGCCCTAGGTCTAAAGTCAGCCTGTATCATGTTTATTATGCCAAAGGCTGCAACTACCACAAATCATATAGACATCATAAAACTACAACTCCCACAACACCTCTTACCTATGACATGCATGCCATGTCCAAGAATCTCTAGTAGCCCTAGGTCTGAAGTCGGCCCGTCCCATGTTCATAATCCTGGAGGAGAATCGTAGCAGGCGGCGGTGTCCGTAGGGCCAGTTCATTCTGGCAGCGGAGGATGACAGACAGTTCTCCTCGTTGGCACAGGTCAGCAGGTGTAGGGGTCGGTCCTCTAGGTAAACTGTCTCCTGAACCAGTTGGGCATCTAGTACCAGGTCAGGGGCAGCTAGGGGGCAGAGGAGAGGGGTGAGTGGTTTGGGGTAATTTAGGCATGTATTGGGGTCAGGGATAAAAGGTCAATCAGGTATTACAGGAAACAATAGGTCAAGGGCCAATACGGGAAGGGGAGGGTTAAAGCTTAATCAGAGATGATCAAAAACCAAGTTCACATTCAGAAAGCAAACAGGAGAAAACCTTTTCAAGCGGAAGACTGAAAATAAGTGCTAATATTGGAGTTCAGGTACTTCAGTTTCAAACCGTTTTCACCCATTTCTTGACATTTGAACAGAACCCTTGGCAGGATCTGTTAAGATTACACAGTTGAAGAGAGCTAGCCAGGTGGACAGGTGTGCTTTGATAATGACTCACTCTCTGAACAGGTGACCCCTGCAGCATTAGTCCCACCCCCTCGGGGACAGTGTACATGGTTGTTACGGCGACACTGTTGGATTGACAGCTCAGTTCCAACACAGTGGGTACCACTCAACACCAACTCTGCTGCGTTACGATCCCCAGCCCAATACCACGTCTCCTAGAGAGAGAGAGAATGTTTCACTTTTGTACATTACTTTTCTTTCCTCCGTCATCCTGTGAATTGAAAGAAATGCTTTTTGAGAGTTTTTTGTTCGACTTCATGGGTATTTCAACTATTGGCAAACATCCCTTTCCTAAATACCCTCTGTACTGTAGATGTACTGTAGATATGTATATTTACAAATAATGTATTTATGGATAGTTGAGATTTTTCCTGCACCACCCATCCACTCACAGACTAGCTTTTGTATAAACATAATGCAGACTGACACACACACAAGCACACACACAATTAACACACACTTCCCCTTGGGGTAGATGCAGTCATTTAGCACTGTACAGTATTTAGCTGCTGAATGGTCAGGTGACGGTCAGCTGTGGAAATGGCGGTAGGTCTGCAAGTCAGTTACGTTATGACAAAATAAAGTGAGTGTTACAAAGGATTATTGTAAGGCATTATGTTGTGTTGTAAGGCATTAGGTTGTGTTGTAAGGCATTATGTTGTGTTGTAAGGCATTATGTTGTGTTGTAAGGCATTATGTTGTGTTGTAAGGCATTATGTTGTGTTGTAAGGCATTATGTTGTACGTTATGTTGTGTAGTAAGGCATTATGTTGTGTTGTAAGGCATTATGTTGTGTTGTAAGGCATTATGTTGTGTTGTAAGGCATTATGTTGTGTTGTAAGGCATTATGTTGTGTTGTAAGGCATTATGTTGTGTTGTAAGGCATTATGTTGTGTTGTACGGCATTATGTTGTGTAGTAAGGCATTATGTTGTGTTGTACGGCATTATGTTGTGTTGTAAGGCATTATGTTGTGTTGTAAGGCATTATGTTGTGTTGTAAGGCATTATGTTGTGTTGTAAGGCATTATGTTGTGTTGTAAGGCATTATGTTGTGTTGTAAGGCATTATGTTGTGTTGTAAGGCATTATGTTGTGTTGTAAGGCATTATGTTGTGTTGTAAGGCATTATGTTGTGTTGTACGGCATTATGTTGTGTTGTACGGCATTATGTTGTGTTGTAAGGCATTATGTTGTGTTGTAAGGCATTATGTTGTGTTGTAAGGCATTATGTTGTGTTGTAAGGCATTATGTTGTGTTGTACGGCATTATGTTGTGTTGTAAGGCATTATGTTGTGTTGTAAGGCATTATGTTGTGTTGTAAGGCATTATGTTGTGTTGTAAGGCATTATGTTGTGTTGTACGGCATTATGTTGTGTTGTAAGGCATTATGTTGTGTTGTACGGCATTATGTTGTGTTGTAAGGCATTATGTTGTGTTGTAAGGCATTGTGTTGTGTTGTAAGGCATTGTGTTGTGTTGTAAGGCATTATGTTGTGTTGTAAGGCATTATGTTGTGTTGTAAGGCATTATGTTGTGTTGTAAGGCATTATGTTGTGTTGTAAGGCATCAAGCGGGCGACTGAACAAGCTGCGTATTCCAATCTCCATTTTAGTCAATAAGATTCTTTCCGTAGTTGTGTTGTAAGGCATTATGTTGTGTTGTACGGCATTATGTTGTGTTGTAAGGCATTATGTTGTGTTGTAAGGCATTATGTTGTGTTGTAAGGCATTATGTTGTGTTGTAAGGCATTATGTTGTGTTGTAAGGCATTATGTTGTGTTGTAAGGCATTATGTTGTGTTGTAAGGCATTATGTTGTGTTGTAAGGCATTATGTTGTGTTGTAAGGCATTATGTTGTGTTGTAAGGCATTATACTGTACATGCATTATACATTCAATCATAATGCATTCATATATATATACAGTTGAAGTCGGCATTTACATACACTTAGGTTGGAGTCATTAAAATTTGTTTTTCAACCACTCCTCATATTTCTTGTTAACAAACTATAGTTTTGGCAAGTCGGTTAGGACATCTGCTTTGTGCATGACACAATACATTTTTCCAACAATTGTTTACAGACAGATTATTTATCTTATAACTCACTGTATCACAATTCCAGTGGGCCAGAAGTTTAGCACCCTTTGCCTTGATGACAGCTTTGCACACTCTTGGCATTCTCTCAACTAAATTCATGAGGAATGGTTTTCCAACAGTCTTGAAGAAGTTCCTACATATGTGACTCAGAAAGTATTATTTCAGCTATCCGGTGATTTTTCAGGTTTGAGGACTCAGGGACACCGTGAGTTGATGGGTGAATTGTGGAGTCAGGGTGTACTCTAGGGGTGAAATGGCACCATATTCCCACAATGGGCTCTGTCCAAAAGTTGTGCATTATACAGGGAATAGGGTTTCATAGGTGTGTTTCCGTACCTGGTGTGCTCGGGATGCGAACCCCAGACCCAGCTGTCTACAGACCACCATGGCTTCATTGATCCCCCAGTTCTCACTGCAGACTGACCCCCATCTCTTACGACCCCCTACATCCATCAGTACCTCCACACGCCCCTCACCTGGCTCCCTGCCCCCCGCCAATCGCACCTAGGATAGGATGAGGAAGGAGGAGGAAGGAGAAGAAGAAGGAGGGAGAAAAATACATTTCAATTCAGTATTTTCTCAACCTGTATGTTTCGCAAGTCAGATGTTCATAATTATAAATATCTAATGACTCTATAATAATTGAATTGGTATTATAAACTGGGTGGTTCGAGCCCTGAATGCTGATTGGCTGACAGCCGAGGTATATCAGACCGTAGACCACGGGTATGACAAGACATGTATTTTTACTGCTCTGATTACACTCGTCACCAGTTTATAATAGCAATATGGCACCTCAGGGGTTTGTGGTAGGCACTGGTATATTGGCTATATACCACACACCCCCAATCAATCAAATGTATTTATAAAGTCCTTTTTACATCAGCCGATGTCTCAAAGTACTGTACAGAAACCCAGCCTAAAACCCCAAGCAGCAAGCAATGCAGATGTAGAAGCACCATGGCTAGGAAAACCTCCCTGAAAAGGCCGGAACCTAGGAAAAAACCTAGACTGGAACCAGGCTCTGAGGGTTGGCCAGTCCTCTTCTGGCTGTGCCGAGTGGAGATTATAACAGAACATGGTCTTATTGCTTAATTATGTCATGTAAAGGTGTGTGTGTGTGTGTGTGTGTGTGTGTGTGTGTGTGTGTGTGTGTGTGTGTGTGTGTGTGTGTGTGTGTGTGTGTGTGTGTGTGTGTGTGTGTGTGTGTGTGTGTGTGTGTGTGTGTGTGTGTGTGTGAATGTGTGTGTGCTCTAACCGTGCTGTCCAGGCCAAGCTTGGGGATGTTGCAGCGTACTGAAGCATCCTGGGTATGTTTAAATGTCCAAAGAGGAACATCTTGGAAGTAACAGTCTAGGATAGACTTCTCTGTCCCCAAACACTGGACACTGTTCATATGGATAGGACCAGTACCTAGAGAGAAAGAGGGAGAGGGAGAAGAGGGAAGATGAGAGCATGAACACACCACAACAACCATACATCTCTCTGTATCTTGTGTGGTACTAAACCTAGACCCGAGGGCATTGCAATGCAATCCCCCTAAACGGCCCTGATCTAATAGACACACCCACTTACACCCACAGTAGTGAAAGCTGAGGTTAAAGAGCAATAAACAGATAACGATCTCAGCCATTTGTTTGCGTGAACCAATTGTGTCTTCCCCACCACAACAGAACCCCAACAGCACCCCATCAACAAAAGGTTCCTATCTGTACTTAAGCAACAAAAGGTTCCTATCTCTATCTCTCGCTGTCTGTCTGTCTGCCAGAGGAGATAACAAGGCTGTACCTCGAGTACTCCAGAGATCCGACACACATCATTACCACCATTTTGTACTTTAGAAAAAACACACAAAAAAACACCCGCCACCCAGCCAGTACTTTTCAGAAAGACAACCCCATGGCGAGCAGAGAACACAACACGTGCAAGCAAGAACAGAGTCAAGGCTGAATCGGAAGATAAAATACAGTAACACTTGAGTTAATAGATTGGTGCTTCTAACTGTAAAACAACCTGTCAATGTGATGAAGGAAAGAAAGTGGGAAGAGTACTCAAATTTAGACAGTAGGCAAGTACATGAACTTTTATTGATAAGTGTGAAAAGTAACATTGAGATAATGAGGAAGTACATCGAGAAGAGGGCTTGACATTGTTTTTTTAGGTTTTTAAAAATGTTTAGATAAATTAAAAGAAGGTGTAAGCTGGGAAGATATTGAGTCACCACAAAAATAACACACAGGTGATTCTGACCCAAAAATCCGAGAGCGAGAGAGCTGAGAGAAAGCAGGTTGGTGATTGCATAATTAGGGATGGGAAAGTCCAGTCCTCGGTGGTCTGATTGGTGTCACACTTTACCCAACTAATCATGATCGTCACTTTAAAATGTAATTAGTTTAATCAGGATTTTCAAGGAATGAGCAAAAAGTGACACCACTCCAGCACCCGAGGACTGGAGTTGCCCATCCCTGTTCTAAATTATAGATTGAAGGCCTCCATCCATATTGGTAACAATGACTGGGTATACATCCACCCACATTAAATAGAATAAAGAAAACCCACTTCCTGAACCAATCATCTCCATATGTGTGTGTAGAAAACCACATAAAATACCACTGAGTAGTAGGTAGATCAGAACAACCACAGTTTAACTTATCAAGACCAACACAGCTTCTGTGGATTGTGGATCTTCATTTAAAAAAGCACATTTTAGCTGATTTGGGCAGTAGTTCCATGAAAAAAGGCGGGTACAAAATAGATCCTGAGAAACTGGTTACGAAGAATCATGTACACAAGCACACACTAACAATCGGCCACACACACACACATGGATGTATACCACCTCACAGAGTAAATAACAAGTAAAAATACACCAGTGTTCGTCAGAATAGGAAACAGAGGCATTGTCCCTGTAATTTAAACCAATGATGATGAGAGTTCAAATGGCAGCTGATGAGTTTAGACATTGGTTTCAGTTTTTGACTTAACTTTACCAATGATTAAAGTAAAGTTGAGTGCTATAAACAGTCAGCAAATGTAAAATTCACTCCCACTAATTTCCCATTCACTGCTGTGTACTTTGTGCAGTTCCTGCTGTATCACATTTGTGTGTGCGTACATTCAATTATCTCCTTTCAAGGTCTCATTTTCAGAGGAGAAATGTTTTTGTGTAATCTTTAGACTAGTCCTCTTTCCCCGTGAGGTACAGTAGATTTGGTCTGTGAACCCTATCATATCTCATATCCAGTCAGAGCTCTGCGTGTGTGTGACCTTACAGCAGCTGATTTGCATGTGTGGTAATCCCTTTGACAGACGGTGCAGCGTAAAAAACATGGCTGACGTAGTAGAACCCCCAAGAGGATGAAAGAGGCCTTGCTCTGATAGCGCTAGTGAAAGAGGCCTATATCTGTAGTAGATGGTTATGGATGACTGGCTATCAGGATGGCTAGTTCTATAGTTGGTGTCTCACATTACCACATTAACATGCTCACAGTAAACACACACATTCAGACACACTGTTAACACCACACGTCTCTCTCACACACACACACACCCAGTCACTCACACAGAGCTACAGTGGGGAGAGCAAGTATTTGATACACTCCCGATTTTGCAGGTTTTCCAACTTACAAAGCAAGTAGAGGTCTGTAATTTGGATCATAGGTACACTTCAACTGTGAGAGACGGAATCTAAAACAAAAATCCAGAAAATCACATTGTATGATTTTTAAGTAATTAATTTGCATTTTATTGCATGACCTCTACATGATTTGTAAGTAGCAAAACCTGCAAAATCGGCAGTGTATCAAATACTTGTTCTCCCCACTGTATATTTGTGTCCCCAAACAGCCCACCCTAAAGCTACTGGGATCAGTACAGGCAACGTGACTGAGAAATGTCACAAACCCTATGGTTGAAATACACATAGGCAGACCTATATGGCACACCCACACAGGCAGACCTATATGGCACACCCACACAGGCAGACCTATATGGCACACCCACACAGGCAGACCTATGGCACACCCACACAGGCAGACCTATATGGCACACCCACACAGGCAGACCTATATGGCACACCCACACAGGCAGACCTATATGGCACACCCACACAGGCAGACCTATGGCACACCCACACAGGCAGACCTATATGGTGTTTACTGCTCAGGCTTGGTGACATGAAAGGGCCTATTTGATGATTGAATGGACTTCAAATGGGATTAAACAGCTGAACATTAAGAAGTCCCACGGAAAGAAAAACACCATTAATGTTCCCTAAACCACGCTTAACTTCAGAGAGAGGGAAAAACTAGGGTTCCCTCCTAACCACTAACCAACTATTTGGGCTATTCTCACTAGCTATGTGACCACAATCATCCCGCTTCCAGCTCCCTAAAGTCTTAAAGATTTGTATCTGTCTGCTTGATTGGCATGTACTGTATGTGCTAACATTAATTATAGCATAGTTTATTTATCTAAAAATGTTTATTGTAAATACTATATTTAGTGACTGTACATTTTACGTGCATTTACTACATTTATTGATACTATTGCACGACAACAACACAAGATATTCATGCTTACCAAACTACAGTACATAAAAACACCAGTTATTCAATGTACAGTTCCTATTGTCTGTCTCTGTCGGTCTGTCTCTGTCTCTGTCTGTCTCTGTCTGTCTCTGTCAGTCTCTGTCTGTCTCTGTCGGTCTGTCTCTGTCGGTCTGTCTCTGTCGGTCTGTCTCTGTCGGTCTGTCTCTGTCGGTCTCTGTCAGTCTGTCTCTGTCAGTCTGTCTCTGTCGGTCTGTCTCTGTCCGTCTGTCTCTGTCGGTCTGTCTCTGTCGGTCTCTGTCAGTCTCTGTCTGTCTCTGTCGGTCTGTCTCTGTCGGCCGGTCTGTCTCGGACGGTCTGTCTCGGTCGGTCTGTCTGGGCCTGTCTGTCTGTCTGTGTCAGTCTGTCTATCTGTGTCGGTCGGTCTGTCTGTGTCGATCTGCCTGTGTCTGTGTGTCTGCCTGTGTTTGCCTGTGTCTGCCTGCCTGCCTGCCTGCCTGCCTGCCTGCCTGCCTGCCTGCCTGTCTGTCTGTCTGCCTGCCTGTCTGTCTGTCTGTCCGTCCGTCTGTCTGCATCTGTCTGTCTTCATCTGTCTGTCTGCATCTGTCTGTCTGCATCTGTCTATCTGTCTGTGTCCGTTAGATTCTGGAGTCTTAATGTAGGTTTTTTCCAACACCATACATGTATACGTTTATGTGGCCTGCAGAACTCAGTGAAAATTATATAGGACAGTAAAAAGTCTAAAAAGCAACATGTTATAGAGAGTGTTGGCAGATGTCCCCTAGTCCGGCTATGGCTGTAGTTAAGCAGCTGTTACGAAAGTGTGTAATGTGTGTGTGTGTACAACTGAAAACTCTCACACCCATTGCCCTGCCAATCAGGATATAGTTAGGGACTTGCATTTAAAGCAGGGTGAGAGGATTAAACTATTAAATGTAACCTGTCATTTGATATGACAGCCTAGGAAGCTAGAGCTGCACGTAACATAGTAATGCTACAGGCAGGTCTAGGACTTAACACAGACATTGTAAGCATTCACACCCACACACTGGGTGTTACTGAAGCAGCAGCCCAGTGGTTGGATCAGGAGGAAATATGAACTTATTTTGGGAGAAAATTAAAAGCTTTTCACTTCGCCTTGACTCTTACAACACAGGCACAGACTGCTGGGTGCTACAGTATGTAGCAGCCATAAGATCTGGGACAGGGGTACTTTGATGTGGCAGTGGTGGGGATTAGGTTAGGTTGGGTGCGGTTATAATAGGCTACAGTATAGGTGCAGAAGGCTGATTGATACCAGAGATAGTTGAATAGTGAGAGATGAGGATGCTAAGAGCTACAATGTTCCCCACTCCTAAGGCTCTCTAGAACCAGGAGTGAAGAACAGTGGCTATGTGTCATTCAGGGCAGGTGGGGCACCTGTATAGCTAAAGAAAATAGGCAACTCCAAAATGCAGGTGTTTCAGCCTACCTCAGTGCTTTCTATGATGGTGGGGCAGCCAGTGGAAAATACCTAGCGTAGGGGTTGGTAATGTCCTCTATTTGTGCCGTGATTGGCTCAGTGTTCTCACACTCATCGGGACACTACGTCACAGAGCTAAATAAAATTCAAGCCCGTTGGGTGCTGCCATAGACTTTAGAAGTGCACATCCAAGAAGGCTCAAGGTCATTGGCCACAGATAAAATTACATCAAATCACATTATATCTACAGTAGCTTTGATTGGACTGATCATGTCAACATCTTACTTTCAAAATCTTAGCTAGCAGTCATCATCATGCGTCAAGTCGGCAAACTACTGGCAAATCCTTTTCCATCCTTGTCATGTGAAGAGAAATTATAGATAAAACATATCGGTGCTCATCAACCATTGGACATAAACATTACACAACAAGTTGGAAATCGCAAATTCAACAATGAGTGCTAAGGTGCCACTGCAGCCAGGTGTGACCGGGAGACCCATGAGACGGCGCACAATTGGCCCAGCATCGTCCAGGTTAGGGGAGGGTTTGGCCCAGCATCGTCCAGGTTAGGGGAGGGTTTGGCCGGCAGGGATTTTCTTGTCTCATCATGCTCTAGCGGACTTCGGACTTCGGTCATCAGTGTTTCCTCCAACACATTGGTGCGACTATCTTCCGTGTTAAGCAAGCAGTGTGTCAAGAAGCAGTGTGGCTTGGCTCTCGACCTTCACTGAGTCCGTAGAGGAGTTGCAGCGATGAGACAAGATCGTAACTACCAATTGGATATCACGAAAAAGGGGGTAACGCCATGGGCCACAAAAGTTAGAATAAATTGTCCATGCTGTCCATCCAGAATGACTTCTGCCGCATTTAAAACAACTGGAAACTCGGAACTGGGAAATCTCAGACTTGTGAGTTCAAGACAACTGGGGACTTAGATAAAACTAGCTCTGACAGGGAAAATACGGAAAATGATTTTCAACGGTTTCTAACTGGGAAATCCAAGTCAGGATTTTGGAACTCCTTCTAGAGCCCACAAGAAGGACTGTTGCAATCCCTTCCTGTTCCCGTGAGCACAGCACAACAAGGTGAGTTCAAAATGTCTTGTATGCTGCTGCATAAGTTCTTGCCCGGTTGGTCAGTTTGGTCGGACGGTCAGCTCTGGGCAGAGTCTGGGTAGTTCCATATTTTTTCAATTTCCAAATGATGGAGACCACTGTGCTCTTGGAAACGTTCAACACTCTATAAATTGTTTTATACACTTCCCCAGATAATATGACTCATCACAATTCTATCTCAGAGATCTACAGACAGTTCCTTGGACTTCATGCTATAGTTTCTGCTCGGACATGCACTGTCAACTGTGGGACTTATATAGACAGGTGGGGTTCTTTCTAAATCATGTCCAAACAATTGAATTGGTGACAGGTGGACTCCACCAAGTTGTAGTGACATCTGAAGGATGAACAAGGTAAATTTGATGCACCGGAGCTCCATTTTGAATGTCATAGGAAAGGGATGTGAATACTTATTAGATATTTATGTATTTCATTTTCAATAAATTTGCTACATTTTCTAAAAACATTTTTTCACTTTGTCATCTAGGACAGGGAAAGACCCGTGACTAGGTGGTAAGAACAGCTGGTGGCTGTCGCATATTAGGAAAAAATATATATATTTTAAAAATGCACAGCTGTGTGTGTGCATGTTTGCGTGTGCACGTCTTGGTGGAGCTGAGATTGCTGATTCCATTCCTTTGAGGAGCTTTCGGCTGTGAACTGAGCCATATACGCTGAGCCCTCCAGCTGCCCAAGCACACACACGTGCTCACACACACACACACACACACACAGACACACACACACACACACACACACACACACACACACACACACGCACACACGCGCACACACACGCACACACACATACAGCTGCAGTGACCATGGTGGAGAAGAGGGGAAATCCGCTAACAGTGTGTGAACCACAGATCAGCACCCTCAGGCTCACAAACAAATACATTCTCAGACCGTTCAGTGGCAGACGAGCGTAGAGTCCTAAGATAAGTCCTAAGCTGGAAAAGTTCCTCTGACTCACATGGAATCTCAAACAGGTACACAGAGTACAGAGACATATACATGGGTGTCTGTGCCTAAGACCCGGAACCCTGTAGGGCAGGATGAAATGGAAGAAACTGGTAAAAACACAACTTCCATGTTCACGTGGCACAACCGGAGTGAACTTTCTCCCTTGCCAGTGAGAATAAGACAGAGAGAGACAGAGAGACAAAAAGACAGAGAATAACAGATAGAGAGGGAGTCCTACCCTACCTTGTCCCATGTAAGCTCCAGTGAGGGCCTCTTTGGCGGTTCCGAAGCCGAGCTCCCTGCACACCACGCTAGCTGAGACGCGGTTCCAGACGTGGTCTACAATGGTCCCCCACTTCCCCTCCTTCAGCACCTCCACCCGGCCCTCACCCAGCCTGGGGCCAGCCTTCAGACGCACCGGCTAGAGGGGGAGAGGAGAGAAAGAGCGAGAGAGAGTCAGAATGAGCGAGAGAGACAGCGAGAGACCGAAAGACAGAGAAAGAGAGTGAGAGACAGAGAGACAGAGAGACAAAAGACAGAGAGAGACAGAGAGTGTCAGCATCATGTATGACTAGACTGTATTATTGTCTAAGAATGTTTTGTATCTTGTGTTTGCGCAGAACACATGAAAAGTGTCTAGGTCTTGGCTCTTGGCACAGTGATGCATGAGGTGTGTGTGTCTGTGTTTTTATGTGTGTGTGTGTCTATGTTTTTATGTGTGCGTGTACCTGTCTCTTACCACAATTGGGTGGGGTGCCTGGGGTCTTCCAGATGACATACGTGCAAACTGAGGTCCCGGTACACACCTAGCCACCGCATGTCTCCCACTCTTACAGGGGGTGGGGCTATGTGGAATGGACAGCTGAGCGTGACACTCTGATAGGCTGGTCTCTGATCCCAGGCAGTGAACCTTCTCTACCCAGAAACCCTTTTTACGTGCCATGAGGCTCAGCCTAGGAAGTGGGAGAAAAGAGGCCATAAATGTCATATAACGCTTTATAACACATAACGTGTGCATAGCTAACGTCTGTCATGTCAGTTCCATGAAGGAGAGGAACAAGACAAGAACTATCCAGTAACACTTCATTTAAACACTCTACATAATGCATTATAAGCACATTTAAAACTCACAAGGCATTATAATTGAACATTATAATACAAAATTATCAACATCTGGAGAAACAAATAATTTGTAGTTAGTTGAGATGTTCAAACATTGACTAGGTCTTACCTTGTGGAGGGATCAGCAACCTTGGTGTCCCAGATTTTCCTGTGAAGAAACAGGAACATTAAGAAAGGATGTTAGTATCTCTTCTGTTTACTCGTTGAGGTTTCATGAAACACATGTTATTCCTGTGAGGTGAGATGACTAAATCTTGCCTACAGAATCAGCGTTTGTAGAAGACAACTGTGTCATGTGTTTGGCAGTGGTATAAAGTACTTAGGTAAAAATACTTTAAATTACTACTTAATTTTGTTTTTTGGGGTATCTGTACTTTACTTTACTATTCATATTTTTGACAACTTTTACTTTCACTGCACTACATTCCTAAAGAAAATAATGTACTTTAACTCCTTACATTTTCTGTGACACCCAAAAGCACTAGTTCCATTTTGAATGCTTAGCAGGACAGGAAAATTGTCTAATTCACCCACTTATCAAGAGAACATCCCCGGTCATCCCTACTGCCTCTGATCTGGTAGACTCACTAAACACAAATGCTTCATTTGTAAAGGATGTCCGAGTGTTGAAGTGCCCCTGGCACATCCGTACAAAACCGTGCCGTTGTGTTTGCTTAATTAAAGGAATTTGAAATTAGTTATAATTTTACTTTTACTTTTGATACTTAAGTATATTTTAGTGATTACATTTACTTTTGGTACTACCTTTAGACTTTTTCTGAAGTAGTATTTTACTGGGCGACATTCACTTTTACTTGAGTCATTTTCTTTTAAAGTATCTTTACTTTTACTCAAGTATGACTATTGGGTACTTTTTCCACCACTGGTGCTTGGTTAATGCCACACAAAATTATACCCCCACACACACACAGTTTATTAGCCATATTGGTTGGCATGTGTTGTTGATGAACACAGATGGGTGAAGCATTCCCTACACCTCACAAACTGGCCTCACATTTGGTTAATATGGTCCATGCCACACAGAATTACAGCCAAACACATTGTCAAAAACAAAAGCCACCTTGGTGGGCATGTGCTGTTTGTGTACATGGACACAGACAGTACCAGTTATGTCCTAGAAGCATCTATACCTGACATACTGGCCGTACGGATGTCAACAAGTATAAATATACTTACATAGACAAATATGTCCGCCTACAGAAAGGCCCATCTGTGTTGTGCTACAGTAAATCTTTGTGTGTGCGTGCATGTGTGTGCATAGGTGGTATTTTGGTGACCATGAGTGGCATAGTTAGAATAAGAACAAACTCATTTTTCCCTGTTCTCTCTGACCACCACGTCCTGGCTCTCGCTGCTTTACTTTGGGGTGTAGATATTTGCATCAGGAATGTCTAGTCTAGGTCTGTGTGTATGTTTAGAATGAGTGGTCAGAATGTAGGCCTATGTACCACATATGTTAAGTACCGTCAGCTAAGCCGGGCTTCAAGGGAAAAACAATGATCTCTGTTGACAACGTGGGGGTACAGGTCTGCTTAAACAACTGGGTTGTATTCATTAGGCAACAACTCTAAGGAAACAGACTGAAACAGGGATGGACTACCTGTTTTCGTTTTCCATTTAGAAAGTTGCTAGACTGTTAGAAAAAAAGGTGCTATCTAGAACCTAAAATGGTTCTTTGGCTGGCCCCATAGGAGAACCCTTTAAAGAACCCATTTTGGTTCCAGGTAGAACCCTTTTAGGTTCCATGTAAACAATATTTCCACATAGGGTTCTACATGGAACCCAACATGGTTCTACCTGGAACCAAAAAAGTTCTATCTGGAACCAAATAGGTTCGCCTATGGGGACAGCCAAATAACCCTTTTGGAACCCTTTTTTCTAACAGTATCCGTTTGGCCATAATGAATATGACCCTGGTGTGGTGTTGCTGGGGTGTTGGTAACATGACAAAATAAGAACTCTTAAATCACTCTTACTTGGCATCTTACAAGAACATTGCTGGTACAACAACATTTGTAAATAACTGGATCACTAGGAATGGATTCAAGAATAAACACTGGGCATTTTGAAACAACTCTTTAACCTAACCAACCATGCATAGGCTATATACAAATGTGACTTTGAACAGCTATGAGCGACATTGCTGGGAAAATGTTGAAACAAAACCCCCAAACGCACACAAACAAACACTCAGTGTTGGCACACTTTAACCGTAAGAACTTGTCAGGCCGTCCGAGAAACGAAATAAATGAAAGACCCGAATGAACTTTGATTCATAAAACATTTAGGCCAGAGTCCAATCCTGACACTCCATCAAAGGCATAGCCAAGACGTGCCCAAAAGGAATCCCCTGTTGATTCTCTCTCTCTCTCAACACACACACGGTCGATCAGCACACACACGGTCGATCAGCATCAAAGCAGCCGTCCCTCAGTTCCCGCAACAGGAGTGCCAAACAGGAGTTGAGGTAGACCACACACACACCTCAGTCAGTTGCACTTAGGGAAACAAATACATCTACAGATAACACAGGATATTTCGATTTCCATCATGAAACTAACAAACATTTCTGCATTTCTAGTCACATACTACAAACAAGGATGTTGGAATCAAGAGATTCAAATTGTTATTAAGTAAGTGGTTCCTCAGCCATTTTTTTGGTTTACTTTATTCAACTTTTTGGTCCAAGTATTGATTGAACTAAAAAAAGCTTTTAACATACAATGTTTTCAACTTACATATTTGACACACATGGTTATATTGTGCATGCTTATTTATACAGTAATTAATATTCAATATGTAGTCACCTGGGATTTTAACTCACAACGTCTTGGTCCATGGCATTCCAATCTTCCTGCTATGCCAACATGTCTGTGTAAATGACTGATTTTACCTGTGTTACACTTTGCACTTCAAAGCAAATAACTATGTTATTTATCATAGTGATTAAGGAGTACCATTAAAACAGAGTAATATACCCCATCAACATCAGTCAACTATGCAGAAAAGCCAAAAATTGCTGAAATAAGTAACTCAAATAATGATGGGAGAGTAGTCAGATTAACTGATAATTGACACAGACATGGAGATGTTTCAGGAAGATCTGAATGCCATGAACATAGAGGTTGTATGTTCAAATCCCAGGTGAGGACATGTTGAAAAAGAATTACTGTACAAATGAGCATTCACAATGTAATCATGTGTGTGAAATATGTAAGTTGAAACTTTGTTTTTTTAAGTGCTGTGTGTAACTAGTCTCACAGTCTTTTTTTGTTGGTAAAATGCCCAAATAACAATTTCTAGTTGAATGAACATGTGAGACAAGTTGACAGAAATTTTGGAGCTAAGTTTAGGCCAACTGATTTCTCTTAGTTCAGGTAACACTTCGGCTGAAAAGTTGAGTAAACAAAAAAAAGGCTGTGGAACCAATTACATAATAAAAATAGTTGAAACAGCCAGTTCTCTGTCAGTAGGTCACTCGGTATAGCATACTATTGGGAGTCAACAACCAATCATATTCACCTAAAGAAAACTGACATCACGCCCAACGGGCCAATAATTAACGAGCCCACCCTCGGAAGCCCCGCCTCTGAGGCTATAATACCAGGGCTCATATTAATTTTAAAAAATTCTTCGCTCTTCAGCTTGCCTGAAAACAGAAAGTCACAAACTCTTCAAGCACACGATGACTACGGGATTCTGCTCCAACTTAGGTGTCTGTTAGTGGGGAGAGACAAGTCGTCCCCCAAGATTAGGGTTCCCCAACTGGCGGCAAGTGGGTTGTTTTATTTGGCCCCCAAAGTTTTCTGAGCAAAAAAATAGTATTTATTGGTATAGAGTACTTTTTATTTTTGGACATAAAAGACTATAAAAACACCAGAAAATCAGATACAAGTGATTTTAATATAATACATTTGTTCCCAAGTATTCCTACGCATAACACAGCTACACGTGATCATATATAAATGTAAGGAAGGTTTGAAATTATTATTTTAGTCAAACATTATATCTGTTTGGGCTTCTAGTGATCAATTTTCAGTCTACAAATTCTTTGTAATTATGTTCCGGCCCCGACCATCAAGCAACAAATCGCCCCATGGCTGAATCTAGTTGATGATACCTGTCCTAGAAGTTGCGAGTTTTGGGTCTTGGTATTGTTTTTTTTATTTTGTAGAAGCTGACTACTTTCTGCTCTGCTTGTGTAGCCAGTGCTACTTGCTTGAGTAAGATGGCCAGCAGTAAGAAAGAGTATGTTTAAAAAAAGGCTAGAGGCCAGGACAGAGCAGCAGCGCTGGTTGGAGTTGATAGGAGTGTCATCCCAGCCAAGTGAGGCTCATTCCAGTGTCTCATTCCAGTTTCTCTGGCAGTGTGCAGAAGGGTTGAAATACTATCCCTGGTTGGCTCTGGGGGGTTTTCAAGAGTGTGAATCAGATGACATCAGTCTGGGGCATCCTAAAGCCCTGGCTTTGGATTCGGCAGGGGAGAGTGAAGCATTGGTGGTTAATTGGTGGCTAACTAGCTACCAGCTATCAGCTATCAGTCGGCTAACTTTTAGCTCGGAAAGCTCTCGCCAGTTCGTACAACGGGTTTCAAACCAGAGCATACCGGACCTATCTTTCTCTCCATAGCACCGGATTCCTACCACAAACTCTGAACCTATTCATCTGAATCATGGCAGCTAGCTAACCGTAACCTGGGTTGGCTACTCCTGGCTAACGTTCCCGTCCCGGAGCAAGCACCAACTAGCCTGGGGCCAGCCCATGCTAGACCCATCTCCCGGCTAGGGCTCCTGGGCTACTCCTGAAGCCCACTCCTCGGCTACAATATCCGGAGCCCTTCTACTGCCGGTATGAGGCACGGAACCCCACCGATCCTTCACGACTGGAATACCGACATAATCTGCCCGAGGATCCCAACAGGCCCCTCAGGCACGACGTCCCTTGAAGGCCCATTCTTCTAACCGCGGCCTGCTAGCTATCTATAGCATATTGGACTCTTAGCTGATCCACCGGCCAGTTTCTTGGACCACTATACCCATTTTGCCAATTGGACTTGGACCCCTCTGCTACTTGGAACCCTATTAATCCCACTACTGGTCTATCGACGTCTCCTCAGGAGGAGGCAAAAACAGACTTTCCCCCATCGCGACGTCCCTCTATGGCCCTTATGCTAGCTGGCTAGCCCCGGCCTGCTAACTGCTAGCTTGCTAGCATCGGCCTGCTAACTGTCTGAATCGCTGTGTCCCCAGCCAGCCCAACCACTCACTGGACCCATACGATCACTTGGCTACGCATGCCTCTCCCTAATATCAATATGCCTTGTCCATTACTGTCCTGGGTAGTGATTACTGTGTTATTTCACTGTAGAGCCTATAGCCCTGCTCAATATGCCTTAAACAACCACGTTGTTCCACCTCCCACATATCCGATGACATCACCTGGTTTAAACGTCTCTAGAGACTATATCTCTCTCTTCATTACTCAATGCCTAGGTTTACCTCCAATGTACTCTCTTCCTACCATACCTTTATCTGTACATTATGCCTTGAATCTATGCTATCGTGCCCAGAAACCTGCTCCCTTTACTCTCTGTTCCGAATGTGCTAGACGGCCAGTTATTTTAGCCTTTTGCCATACCCTTATCCTACTTCTCTTCTGTTCCTCTGGTGATGTAGAGGTTAATCCAAGACCTGCAGTGCCTAGCTCCACTCCTATTCCCCAGGTGCTCTCATTTGTTGACTTCTGTAACCGTAAAAGCCTTGGGTTAATGCATGTTAACATTAGAAGCATGCTCCCTAAGTTAGCTTTTTCATCTGCCAACCCGGATGTCTTAGCCATGTCTGAATCCTGGCTTAGGAAAACCACCAAAACCCCTGAAATTTCCATCCCTAACTATGACATTTTCCGCCAAGATAGAACTGTCAAAGGGGTCGGTGTTGCAATCTACTGCAGAGATAGCCTGCAGAGTTCTATCTTACTATCCAGGTCTGTACCAAAACAATTCGAGCTCTACTTCTAAAAATTCCCATTTCCAGAAACAAGTCTCTCACCATTGCCGCTTGCTATGGACCACCCTCTGCCCCCAGCTGTGCCCTGGAAACCATATGTGAATTGATTGCTCCCCATCTATCTTCTGAGCTCGTGAGGCTAGGTGACCTAAACTGGGACATGCTTAACACCATCCTACAATCTAATATTGATGCCCTCAATCTCACACAAATGATCAATGAACCTACCAGGTACAACCCCAAATCTGTAAACATTGGCACCCTCATAGATATCATCCTAACTAACTCGCCCTCCAAATACACCTCTGATGTTTTCAACCAAGATCTCAGCGATCACTGCCTCATTACCTGCATCCATAATGGGTCTGCGGTCATCACTGTCAAACGCTCCCTTAAACACTTCTGCGAACAGGCCTTTCTAATTGACCTGGCCGGGGTATCCAGGAATGACATTGACCTCATCCCGTCAGTAGAGGATGCCTGGCTATTCTTTAAAAGTGCCTTCCTCACCATCTTAAATAAGCATGCTCCATTCAAACAATGTAAAACTAGGAATAGATATAGCCCTTGGTTCAATCCAGACCTGTCTGCCCTTGACCAGCACAAACACATCATGTGGCGTTCTGCATTAGCATCGAATATGAAACTTTTTAGGGAAGTTACGAACAAATATACACAGGCAGTTAGGAAAGCTAGGGCTAGCTTTTTCAAACAGAAATTTGCATCCTATAGTACAAACTCAAGAAACTTCTGGGACACTGTAAGGTCCAAGGAGAATAAGAGCACCTCCTCCCAGCTGCCCACTGCACTGAGGCTAGGAAACACTGTCACTACCAATAATCCACAATAATTGATATTTTCAATAAACATTTTTCTACGGCTGGCCATGCTTTTCACCTGGCTACACCTACCCCGGTTAACAGCGCTGCGCTCCCTACAGCAACTCGCCCAAATCCAGATAGCTTATGTTCTGAAAGAGCTGCAAAATCTGGACCCCTACAAATCAGCCGGGCTAGACAATCTGGACCCTCTCTTAATAAAATTATCTGCCGAAATTATTGCAACCCCTATTACTAGCCTGTTCAACCTCTCTTTCGTATCATCTGAGATTCCCATAGATTGGAAAGCTGCCGCGGTCATCCCCCTCTTCAAAGGGGAGACACTCTAGACTCAAACTGCTACAGACCTACATTTATTCTACTCTGCCTTTAAGGTCTTTGACAGCCAAGTTAACAAACAGAATACTGATTATTTCGAATCTCACCGTACCTTGTCCGCTACGCAATCTGGTTTCAGAGCTGGTCATGGGTGGACCTCAGCCACGCTCAGAGTCCTAAACGATATCATAACACCATCGATAAGAGACATTACTGTGCGGCCGTATTCATCGACCTGGCTAAGGCTTTCGACTCTGTCAATCACAACATTCTTATTGGCAGACTCAACAGCCTTGGTTTCTCAAATGATTGCCTCGCTTGGTTCACCAACTACTTCTCAGATAGAGCTCAGTATGTCAAATCGGAGGGCTGTTGTCCGGACCTGTGGCAATCTCTATGGGGGTGCCACAGGGTTCAATTCTTGGGCCGACTCTCTTCTCTGTATACAACAATGATGTCGCTCTCGCTGCTAGTGAATCTTTGATCCACCTCCACGCAGATGACACCATTCTGTATACCTCTGGCCCTTCGTTGGACACTGTGTTAACTAACCTCCAGATGAGCTTCAATGCCATACAACTCTCCTTCCGTGGCCTCCAACTGCTCTTAAATGCAAGTAAAACTAAATGCATGCTCTTCATCCCGCACCTGCCCGCCCATTCAGCATCACTACTCTGGATGGTGCTGACTTAGAATATGTGGATAACTACAAATACCTAGGTATCTGGTTAGACTGTAAACTCTTCTTCCAGACTCACATTAAACATCTCCAATCAAAAATTAAATCTAGAATCGGCTTCCTATTTCGCAACATAGCATCCTTCACTCATGCGGCCGAACATACCCTCGTAAAACTGACCATCCTACCGATCCTCGGCGATGTAATTTACAAAATAGCCTCCAACACTCTGCTCAACAAATTGGATGCAGTCTATCACAGTGCCATCTGTTTTGTTACCTAACCCCATATACTACCCACCACTGTGACCTGTATGATCTCGTTGGCTGGCCCTCACTTCATACTCGTCGCCAAACCCACTGGCTCCAGGTCATCTACAAGTTTCTCCTAGGTAAAGCCCCGCCTTATCTCAGCTCACTGGTCACCATAGCAGCACCCACCTGTAGCACGCGCTCCAGCAGGTACACCTCACTGGTCACCCCCAAAGCCAATTCTTCCTTTGGCCGCCTCTCCTTCCAGTTCTCTGCTGCCAATGACTGGAACGAACTGCAAAAATCTCTGAAGCTAGAGACTCTTACCTCCCTCACTAGCTTTAAGCACCAGCTGTCAGAGCAGCTCACAGATCACTGCACCTGTACATAGCTCATCTGTAAATAGCCCATCCAATCTACCTCATCCCAATACTGTATTTATTTATTTATCTTGCTCCTTTGCACCCCAGTATCTCAACTTGCACATTCATCTTCTGCACATCCTACCATTCCAGTGTTTAATTGCTATATTATAATTACTTTGCCACCATGGCCTATGTATTGCCTTATCTCTCTTATCCTACCTCATTTGCACATGGTGTATATGGATTTTTCTACTGTATTATTGATTGTATGTTTATTTATTCTACGTGTAACTCTGTGTTGTTGTATGTTTCTAACTGCTTTGCTTTATCTTGGCCAGGTCGCAGTTGTAAATGACAACTTGTTCTCAACTAGCCTACCTGGTTAAATAAAGGTGAAATAAAAAATTAGCAATTTGCAATTCATTAATTTGTAAAGTTGCAGTGATCATTTAAAATGAGTAATCTAAAGATATATATTTAAAAGTCTGTCCGATTTCAAGGACTGTCAGCTTAAGAGGCAGACACAAGCTTATACTACACTAAATAAAGCATTATTTGAACAACTGTGCAGAAAGTGTGGCTTCACATAGAACATTTTCAAAATAGTATGTTTTCAAAAGGATTTGACCTCATAACCTCACATCCCTAAAAGTTCCATAGTTCCCTCCTCTACCTGCTAAACTACCGGTCTGGTGAAAAACACTGTACAAAATCCTAACTATATTTGTAACTAAGGTGTCCAGTATTTATTTATTTTTTCAATTTTTTCTATTTCACCTTTATTAAACTAGACAAGTCAGTTATGAAAAAAATATGATTTACAATGACCGCTTACCAAAAGGCAAAAGGCCTCCTGCCGGGACGGGTACTGGGATTAAAAATACAAATAAATTAAGTAAAAATATAGGACAAAACACACATCATGACAACAGACACAACACAACACTACAGAAAGAGAGACCTAAGACTACAACATAGCATAGCAGCAACACATGACATGGTAGCAGCACAACATGGTAGCAGCAAAAAACATGGTACAAACATTATTGGGCACAGACAACAGCACAAATGGCAAGAAGGCAGAGAGAACAATACATCACGCGAAGCAGTAACAACGGTCAGTAACAGTGCATGATTGAGTCTTTGAATGAAGATATTGAGATATAATTGTCCAATTTGAGTGTTTGTTACAGCTCGTTCCAGTCGCTAGCTGCAGCGAACTGAAAAGACGAGCGACCCAGGGATGTGTGTGCTTTGGGGACCTTTAACAGAATGTGACTGGCAGAACAGGTGTTGTATGTGGAGGATGAGGGATGCAGTAGATATCTCAGATAAGGGGAGTGTGGCCTAAGAGGGTTTTATAAATAGGCATCAACCAGTGGGTGTTGCGATGGGTATACGGAGATAACCAGTTTAAAGAAGAGTATAGAGTGCAGTGATGTGTCCTATAAGGAACATTGGTACAGCACATGGTGAAGGTAAAGCACATCTAGCCGCTCAAGAGCACCCTTACTTGCCGATCCTTAAATTACGTCTCCATAATCTAGCATGGGTAGGATGGTCATCTGAATCAGGGTTAGTTTGGCAGCTGGGGTGAAAGAGGAGCAATTACAATAGAGGAAACCAAGTCTCGATTTAACTTAAGCCTGCAGCTTTGATATGTGCAGTAGAGGTTGGTGTTTGAAAGCAGCTTAGAATCAAAGAAAGCACCGGAACCACAGTGAAATCAGTGGAATCTAGCATTTTCTAACACACGTTTTGAAAAAGCACGCAATCAAATTATTCTTTGGATGTCATTGGTGATGTAATTCAGATAAAATGTTACACGCATTTGCACACTGCTTCAAAGTTAGCCTCTTAGCGATTTTGACACATGCCTCTGAGCTCCGATATCAAACGTAACATCACTAGTATTTACCTCCTGTCCCTGCAGTGGTGAAGAATCACTAACTCACATTTAAAGATTTCACAGATGAGCTAAAGGCAACCTACGATTGCCTCATTCAGCCAGGCTGGTGCTACCAGACAAAATCATGAATATAGAGGGTATAGAGGAGGCAGTGCTCGTAAGCACACCGCCAAGTTACTCCAGAGGCTAACAAGGGGGTAAATCCAAACACGATGCTTTCGAATAAACTGTGCCGGTTCTTGGCAGATCAGATGGACAAAGTGTACCAGGCTGAGGATGTGGCAGCTCGTTCATTGAATGTGGTCACAATGCTGCTGATGTATGATACTGATTTGTTGCAGGAGCTGAATAAGACCATGGAGGCAGGGAAGCCGGTTTCAGAGCTTCTCAACGAAATCCCAGGCTACGGTTGATTTTGTGCTGCATCTGACCTGCTGTACTATCCTGTCTGTGGGGGAAAGTATGAAGGCGACAGTGGTGGCTCAGTGGGGCCCTACTCCCCAAGTATTTAATGTGCCAATAGGGCTCACAAGTGGCTCGGGTCAATGGGGGCAAGTTACTGGATGACGAAGTCTCCAAACCTAGTCTGGGCTGGGTATCAGAATGGTGGTACCACAAAATTTTGTACAGGGGTATCGAGAGTGTGGTATCGTACAGGTGTGAGCATAATAAACACAGTTTATTATTCTAACTTTTCTAACTTTATTCATGCTACTTCTTCTGTCTTTATAGGTATTTATAGCGAGCTCTCTCTACAGTACACAAAACGATTGCACGAATCCTTCGTTCTCTGTAATGATTGCGCAGATGTTAGCCAGCTAACTAGTGTGTATATTATGAACACTTGTATAACACACATTATGAACAGGTCGAATCAGGTTGAGAAAACAGATTTACTGTTCCTAGACTACACCTCTGACTCAGTAATGGTGTGTGTTTAAATGTGTTTAACCTCTCAAGAGCCCCAGTCTGCCTGAATAATCAGTGTGTTCGAGGCCTCCACCCCTCATTTACCAACCCACAGGGAGAGGGAGAGCAAGGGTGAGAGCAAAAGAGAAAGAGGCTAACGATAGGGGGACCTACCCCTGTTGCTAAATGACAACAGTCACCCTGCTGTTTCTGTTTTCCAGCACCGTCACACTCCCTTACTTTCCTGACTGCCTTACTGCTTTGCCACTTTCTCTAGCTCTCCCCCCCCCCTCTCTCTCTTTCACTTCATCCCTCTCTCTTTATCTCTCTCTCTCCTCTTACTCCTAGGAAGCTACAGTATCTCCCTCCCTTACCATACAGTGCCAAAAGAAGGAGTACTGTTTGAACCCTGAATATTAATAACAACCACCACTTTAACCACCAAAGGCTTTGTCAGGGTAGTGGTTGTTGGGAACCACCGATCTAAGCACAGTTTTCAGTTGCGAAGGTGAAGTTACAGAGTTACATAGTCTTTGTCCTCCTATCATATCAGGATTAACTTTTTCCATGGAATCAGAGATGACAGCCTATGAGCTCCTCCTTGGCTAGGATGATATCTTACACAACGAATGCAGTATGACATACCCATCAAAACAAAAAGCTATTTAAATTACAACTTGGGCTGAGCACCAGGGTTCATCTCTTCTCCACAACCACGTAAAGCACAGCCGCAATACATAGGCCTACATAAATTAAAAGTCGGCCATATAAATTAGAGACGAGCTCACTTAGGATCACTCAGTTTGCTTAGATCTGAGACACAGCCAAGACTGAATCGGACACACAAAATGTCACCCTAAGGAAAATGATACCCCCGATCTTAGGGAGAGCTGAGCTGAAGTGCAATTAAACAAAATGGTGGTTGTAGGTCCTCAAATCTCCAGGGTGACAGAGAGAAACAGACGTTGCTGACACAGCGGGCCAAAGTAGGGCCCAAACTATAATTGGATAGCATCAGTGGCTCAGTCCCTGCCCTACACACTCTTCTTCACTCACACATTTACAATGCACGCATGCAAACATACTTGCACAGACACACAAATGATGCACACATACATACTGTACATACACAGACACACACACACACGCACAAAGGATGCATGTATACACACACACACACACACACACACACACAAAGGATGCATGTATACACACACACATCAACGGACACACACACAGCTATAATTGGGACGTTTTTTCTCTGGCGGCAGGCAGGGCAGAAATCCTGAAGAGCCTTACTCCTGCCCAACCTATAATTACAACATCTTCAGAGTCTCATCCAGACCAGGAGAGATGGACAGAAGCCAGGACGGGACAGGAGCCAGGAGGGGACAGGAGCCATATGTTCTGGTCTGGTCTGGGCTTTCTAAGAATGGACCAGAGACTGTCTGGTATATATGTCAATCCATGCCAGGTCATGCCAATCCATACTGGGCTCTGCTCAGTTAATTAAAGGTACAGTCTGTAACTTTCATTTCAAGTTAAATAAGTGCTATTTTTATTTAGCTTCTTAGACAACCGTGTTTGAAGAAAGAAAATAATGAAAGTTGCAGACTGCACTTTTAAGCCATTTCAGTCAACCAACCATCAGACACTCAATCACACAATCTTAGGATGTGGGATATTGGGCTATTCATAAAAACTGTTATGTCTTACAATTATCAACCAACCAGGGCTAAAATACTAATAAAATCTATTTAAAAAAAATGTAATAGAGCAAAACTGGCCTTAATAACTATATAGACTTTAAACATGTATAACTGTAATGAGGTGAAAAACGATCTAGCCGTTCTAGGTCATATCAGAGTAATGTGATGACAGGTCTAAAGCTTTCATCAGCTGGACCAAAAGGCATACAAACACTTGGGTACTGTTCAGTGGGAAGGAAATGAAAGAAAATCCTTTGAAACAGATGGGAGTTTTGCCAACAGATGGGAGTTTTGACTGCATTTTGGGTATGCGAAATAAAATGTTTTATAGTAGACTGTGACATTTCGAAAAATGTGCATGCTTTAAATACCAGGTTGTCATACTCACTTTTACTTTTCATGCAGTAGAATCAAAGATGATCTATTATATTGATAAGACAGCCGAGTGAGTACTCTAACAATGGAAATACATGTCCTCAATGATTGAAGGCAGGCGTGATCAGGTGGGACTATTATAGCCAATGAGAGAGCAGATACACAGGCACAGCTAACTAGTTTTCTAAAAGTTGCCGGAATGCACGTGCATACACTTATATCAGTACTTATATAATTTGTAACGGCTTAAACATTACGAAACGTATATTTGATCAAATAAGCCTCACGTAATTCGAAGCTCTCTCATAGACCTCCATACAAAAAAGGGCTTATCTCACGCTGATAGATTTTGGGCGGAGTAAATCCTCATGCTTCATCTCTTCCTCTCTGGTAGAATTCACTGCACGCTATTGAGGAAGAGAGTCATCTTTTCAGATCCACCTGTGTTTGACAACAACTGTTGTCAGCTGATAATGAGATAGGGGGACACACTGTACCTCAATGAACGAATGACGGGAAACAACACAATTACGCATTAGATGACGCATTCTCACTATGGGTGAGTCTAGTATGTTCATACTTGTTGCTAACTGCATACATTTTAACTAAAGCATATGTTCTAAATAGTATGTCTATGATATACCGAATGCAGTTTTATTAAGTAATAGGCAAGACAAGGCCATTGGACTAGCATGCACTTGTCAAAACCGGACAAAGAAATGTTCCTGAATATATCGACCTCTCTTCGTTTTTTTCTTCTTTATTCCTTACTTTCTCTTTCTTTTCTTGAAAGCCTTGGTGTTGCTGTTCCTTTGACCTCAGAGGTTATAAAACAAGATGCCAACAGAAGTCGGCTGCCTGTGAAGGCTTCAGGCCAAGTCCTTCAGGCTACACCAATCTTGTCCTCTTCACTCACCACTCCCTCTCCCCCTTCCTCCCTCTCCTTGATGCGTAGTCAGACTCAACTTCATTCAAGGAATACTGCGAAAGCTATAACTACCCCATCTATCCTCTTCTCTATCTTTCATCTGCTCTTCTGTTTAGGCAGAAATGAAGAAATGCATTTCACTGTACTTGTGCACGTGACAATCAGTGGTGTGAAGTACTTAAGTAAAAATATACAGAACACAAATATAAACACAACATGTAAAGTGTTGGTCCCATGTTTCATGAGCTGAAATAAAAAAAAACAGAAATGTTCCATAAGCACAAAAACCTTATTTCTTTCAAATTTTGTGCGCACATTTGTTTACAGCACTGTTAGTGAGCATTTCTCCTTTTCCAAGATAATCCATTCACCTGACAGGTGTGGCATATCAAGAAGCTGACTAATTAGCATGGTTACACAGGTGCACCTTCTGCTGGGGATAATAAAAAGCAACTCTAGAATGTGCAGTTTTGTCACACAACACAATGCCACAGATGTCACAAGTTTCGAGGGAGCATGCAATTGACATGCTGACAACAAGAATGTCGACCAAAGCAGTTACCAGATAATTGAATGTTCATTTCTTTAGCATAAGTTGCTGCCAACATCGTTTTAGAGAATATGGCAGTACGTCCAACCGGCCTCACAACCGCAGACCACGTATATAGCGTTGTGTGGGCGAGCAGTATCTGTGACCAACAAATACATATCTGTATTCCCAGTGTTACGGATACAGTTATCCTGTGTGTGTTTCTTTTCTCTCCTTCTCCCCTCACAGGTGAAAATCATCACTCCTCAATCAGTCAACAATCAATCATCAATCAGAAGACACACCTCCTCCTATTTCCTACCCTATCACAGTTCCTTCCCCATGGTTTAAAAACCCCATCATTTGTTTGCTCTGAAGCAATCTCTAGCTCAATCTCTAGCTCAATCTCTCTGTAAATGCCATGTCTGTAGGTCTCTGTGTTTCACTCTCGCTTTGTGTCTTAACCTCTCTTTTGTTTAAAGCACCTCCATAGCACTTTGTCATCACCTGTGAGTATTGTTTTTGGTTATGGTGTTTGTTTGTTGCTGGTGGGAAAAGGGGGAAACCAAGACAAGTCGCCCATGGGCATACACTACCCGTAGGTGAACTTTGTTAAAAACACTAGTTAGAACTGGGCGGACCACCCACTGTATTTTGGTTAGTTAGTTAGCTGTTGTTAAAGTAGGCTAGTCTAGCTTAGGGGTGTTTTTGAATACTTATTGTTTCTTTCCTTGGGTCCAGCTCAGCCCCTTTTCCTGCTCCCCCCATTACCGTGTGTTTATAAATAAACCTAGAGTTTGACGGTAGATTTCTGTTGTCGTGGTTATTTCGTGCACACTTTTACTTTGTCACCATAATAATTTGCATGAGTTATGTTACGGGTCTCATTACCATCCCCCCTAGACTGTCGGGCCAAAAGGGATTCGTAACATAAGTGGGGCCTCGTCCGGAATCTGTCATAACTGACACCCATGCCGCTCATGTAGATTGTTGTAGTGGTATAGTTCAGTGTTGAGCGTCATAGCTGAAGTAGCATTAGTGTTTGCTATTTCCTTTGGCACTTGTGAAGTAGTGTAAAATGACTACTTTTGATTTGAGATCCTTTTTGGATAACCCTTCGTGGGAGGTTTTTGACAAATGTCGTAGAGTTGATTTAATGACCTTGGCTGACCATTATTCAGTATCGATTCCGCAGAGTTTAGTTAAGGCGGAGGTTAAACGGCTAGTATTAAATGTATTGTTGGAAGAGCAGGTGCTTGTGTTACCGCTGCCTGAGTCTACTACCCCTGTAGGGGATGTTGCTGCTCCTGTGAGCCCATTGGTGTCTGATAATGAGGGAGAGGCTAAAACACCAGCCACATTGTCCCGTTTTGATCCACTCTCCCCACTGTCAAATGGTGATGCCAGGAGGGATGTCCGTTTAGCACAGTTCCAACTGGAGGTGGAAGAGAGCCCAAATTAGGCGAGAGACTCTCCAGTTGGAGATGTGTAAAATAGAGGCACAAAAAGAACGAGAACAACGGCATTTGGAGATGTGTAAAATTGAGGCAGACAGAGAACAAAGGCAGTTGGAGTTCAAAATGCGCCAGATGGAACTGGAGGCAGAGACAGCGAGGCTAGCCTCCGGTCCTACTGTGCCTGTTTGTGAGCCGTCCTCACCTGCTGTGTCCTCAAACACGTTTGACATTAGTAGGCAGATTGCCTTAGTACCTTTGTTCAGAGAGTCAGAGGTTGACTCCTATTTTTGTGTATTTGAGCGTATAGCCATAGCATTGAAATGGCCTGAAGAGGTATGGTGCCTATTACTTCAGTGTAAATTAACTGGTAAAGCCCAAGAGGTTTTGTCAGCGTTACCTCTGGAGGACAGTTTGAATTATGAAGTGGTCAAAGCTACTGTTCTTCGTGCCTATGAGCTTGTGCCTGAGGCATACCGACAGAGATTTAGGTCTCATAGAAAGTCTTCTAGTAAGACTTATGTGGAATTTGCTAGAGACAAGGGAAATCTGTTTGATAAATGGCATGCTGCTAGTAAGGTAACTGATTTCAACTCTCTCCGGGAGTTAATCTTGTTGGAAGAGTTTAAAAATTGCTTGCCCGAACGCATTGTAGTTTACCTAAACGAACAGAAAGTATCCTCCCTGGCAGAAGCGTCTGTGTTGGCAGACGAGTTTGTGTTGACGCACAAGAGTGTGTTTTCGGCTCAAACTGAGAGTAGAGTCACTGAGTTTCCTACCTTTAGCCCTAGTCGGCCAGCAGTAGTATATCAAGCACGCCAGAAGAATGAGCGTCCCTGTTTCTATTGTCATAAAGTAGGACATATGATTAATGATTGCTTCCTGCTTAAACGCAAACAAGGGATGCCTCTTCGTGCCAAGCCACCAACAGGTGTTGCTCTAATTCGTACGGTTGTGAGGTCTGCAACAAAACAGGTGCCTCAGGGTAACTGTAGTTTGAAAGTCTCAGTCCCCGACCGCAGTTATGAACCATTCAACCATTCATTTTCGAGGGGTTTGTGTCCCTAACGAATGACAAAGCGTCTCAGCGACCGGTTAAAATCCTTAGAGATACTGGTGCGGCGCAGTCGTTTATATTGTCTGATGTGTTGCCCTTATCTGACGATACATATTGTGGTTCCAGTGTGTTAGTGCAGGGTATTGAAATGGGTTTTGTCCCAGTGCCATTGCACTTTGTGAACGTACACTCTGAGTTAATCAGTGGAATATTCAGAGTGGGGGTACGCCCTATGTTGCCAGTGAAAGGTGTGACCTTTATAATGGGTAACGATATTGCCGGAGGAAAGGTAGTACCCGTATTGGAAGTATTGGATAAAAGTGACCACTCTCTCTCTAATGAGCTGGCACAGAGTTATCCACATGTGTTCCCCGCTTGTGCTGTCATTCGTGCTCAGGCACGACAAGAGGGTGACGTGATAGATTTGTCGAACACTGTTCTGTTCAAAGAGGTTGATCAAGAAGATGGATTGTGTGATACCTCTGAGAAGCTGATCACCTCTGACAAACAGCCCAGGAAAGAATCAAAGAACGTTGAACTTATTGCTGATGCAATACAGTTACCAGTCACTCGTGAGCAGCTGATTGCTAACCAAAAGGTTGACAACAAGCTTGCTAAATGTTTTTCTAGTGTTGTCTCATTGGAAGATGTGAAGAAGAAGAACGTGGCTTACTTCATTGATGGTAATCTCCTCATGCGTAAATGGAAATCCCATGTTGACGCGGATGGAGATTGGAATGCTGTTTACCAAATAGTGATTCCTACAGCCTTTCGACAAAATGTGTTATCCCTTGCTCATGATCACCAGTGGTCTGGTCATTTAGGAATCACAAAAACTTATGATCGGATCCTTCGACATTTCTTTTGGCCGGGTTTAAAACAAGATGTGGCTCAGTTCTGTCGGACATGCCACACATGTCAGATAACAGGAAAACCAAATCCGGTTATTCCTCCCGCTCCTCTTTGTCCCATACCTGTCATAGGTGAACCATTCGAGCATGTGGTGGTTGATTGTGTCGGACCGTTACCGAAGACAAAATCGGGTAACCAGTTTTTGTTAACGATAATGTGTATGGCTAAAAATAGTGATACCCCGAGGCCATTCCTCTGAGAAGGATTACAGCCCCGGTAGTGAGTAAAGCCTTAATAAAATTCTTCACGACATTCGGGTTACCTAGGGTGGTACAAAGCGATCAAGGTACCAATTTCCTATCCAAGCTCTTCAGGCAGGTGTTAAAATCCTTGTCAACTACGCACCGTGTGTCAAGCGCCTATCACCCAGAGTCTCAGGGTGCACTTGAAAGATGGCATCAGACACTGAAGTCTATGCTACGTAAATATTGTTTGGAATCTGAGAAAGATTGGGATGAGGGAGTTCCTCTAGTTTTGTTTGCTGCTCGTGAAACTGTGCAGGAGTCCCTAGGTTTCAGCCCGGCTGAACTGGTGATTGGTCACACAGTGAGAGGACCAATGAAAGTCCTTAAAGAACAGTTCTTGTCCCAAGAGTTGTGTACCAGAGATGAGAATGTGTTGGACTACGTTAGTCGCTTTCGTGAGCGCCTACACCAAGCTTGTGCTCTCGCAAAGGAAGCTCTGTCTTCCTCACAGAGGAGCATGAAAAGACACTATGATAAAGAGGCTGTTTCTCGTCCACTACAGCCAGGTGACCAAGTACTGGTCTTATTACCTGTTCCAGGATCTTCACTGTCAGCTCGTTTCTCGGGTCCTTATTTAATTGAAAAGAAAATAAGTGAAACTGACTATGTGCTTCAAACTCCTGATAGACAACGCCAATCTCGCGTGTGTCACATTAACATGTTGAAAGCTTACCACACCCGACCCATCACACAGTTAGAGAGTTCAGAAACAGAGGAAGGTACTGCTGTCTCCTCTGCTACTACTGCTATGATAGTGGACTGTCATATTGATGATGTTGATGGCTTGGAGTTGCGCAATACTCAGCAGCAGTGTGTTAGATTGCCCAACTCAGAAATGCTGCTGTCTATTCAATCCGGTCTGGTTCATTTAACGGATGGACAGGCCAATGATATTGTGAGGCTACCACAGTTTTCCATGTCTCTTTAATGACGTTCCTACTCGCACAAATGTGTTGGAACATGACATTAATGTTGGAAATGCTACACCTATCAAGCAACACCCATATCGTATCAACGCTTCCAAGAGGAAGATAATGAGGGATGAGGTGAGATATTTGTTGGAGAATGACCTGGCTAAGCCAAGTTCAAGCCCTTGGAGTTCTCCTTGCATTCTGGTTCCTAAACCTGATGGTACGTCCAGGTTATGTACGGATTATCGAAAGGTAAATTCTGTCACAATGCCAGATTCGTTCCCGTTACCCCGACTGGACGACTGTATCGACACTATTGGTGCTGCTAAGTATGTAACCAAGTTAGACCTCTTAAAAGGATACTGGCAGGTTCCGTTAACTTCACGTGCTTCTGAGATTTCTGCCTTTGTGACCCCAGACAACTTCCTACAGTACTCAGTCATGGCTTTTGGGATGCGAAATGCACCAGCCACCTTCCAACGACTGGTTAACTCCGTATTAGCTGGCGTTCCTAATTGTAGTGCATACCTTGATGACCTAGTGATTTATTCTTCTGAGTGGTCAGATCATGTTGACTCGCTAAGGGTAGTATGTGAACGGTTGGCAGCTGCTTCTCTAACCCTGAACTTGGCAAAGTGCGAGTTTGGGAAGGCTACTGTTACCTATCTCGGTAAAGAGGTTGGCCATGGACAGGTGCGCCCTGTTGATGCCAAGGTCTTGGCTATAACTGCATTCCCTAAACCTACCACCAGACGAGAGCTACGCCGCTTTTTAGGGATGGTTGGCTACTACCGTAGCTTCTGTAAAAATTTCTCTGCGGTAGTTGCTCCATTGACCGATTTGCTTAGTCCGGCTAGATCATTTGTGTGGTCCTCTGATTGTAAGAGAGCTTTTGAATCAGCGAAAGCACTCTTATGTGGTACACCTGTACTTGCTGCTCCAGATTTTGAACAACCGTTCAAACTTGAGGTAGATGCTAGTGCCAGAGGTGCTGGTGCTGTTCTACTGCAGCAGGACAAGAGTGGAGTGGATCATCCCGTTTGTTATTTTTCACGTAAATGTAATAAATGTCAAACAAACTATGCGACAATAGAACAAGAAGCTCTTGCTTTGTTGTTGGCTCTGCAATACTTTGAAGTATATATTGGTTCCAGTGCCCTACCCGTGATTGTATATACTGACCATAACCCCTTAGTTTTTCTCCACCGAATGTACAACCAGAACCAGCGCCTTATGCGTTGGGCGCTGATTGTACAAAATTATAATTTGGAGATCCGCCACAAAAAGGGTTCTGATAATGTGTTGGCAGATGCTTTGTCTCGTGTGTAATGATTGTTGTATGTTTTGGCAAGGTTGACTTTGTTATTGTTGTGAGTATTCATTGTAATACTGTGGTCGCAATCCTTAGGGTTGCTTCTAAAACTTGTTAAGGAGCAAGCGAATTTTCGCAGTCTTAAAAAAAAAAATCGCGCAACATTTCAGCGCCCTGCTATTCATGCCAGGAATATGGTACGTTCATTTGGTTAGTTTGTGTGCAAAGGAAACAGTCAGACCTTTCCAAAAGTGTTTAAATCACGCCTGTGCCATTTACAGAACGTGCGTTTCGGTCGAATAGGTCATGAAAATCTGTTCACTGAAAGTGTAAAAATATATTCTTCCGCGCCTGCAGGCAATTGTTTACAGAGAACAGAATTAAATAGAGCCGCGTTCTCATTGGCTACAGCTTCCCCATGCTGTCTACAGTTACGTCATTAGTTTCGCAATTGATTCTTGGTCTAACCCAAACAAGAGAACTACTTTCCTACTGCCACCGCCCAGATTTTCGAGCGACCATTTTCAGCCATGTATTTCTCAACGGACCAGCTAACGATTCCACACGGTCTAATGAGGTATTTTATCGCTTATTCACGTGTAATAATACCTAAAGTAGCATTACAAACGTATTTCGAAGTGTTTTGTGAAAGTTTATCGTCGACTTTTGGCATTTTAAAAAATGACGTTACGTTATAAAATGCTAATTTTTTCCTCCATTCCCAAGGTATTCCTAGCTCGATATCTAGGCTATATATGGACCGATTTAATCGAAAAAAGACCCTAAATGATGTTTATGGGACATCTAGGAGTGCCAAGAATGAAGCTCGTCAAAGGTAAGGAATGTTTTATATTTTATTTCAGCCTTTTCGTTTGCGAGCGCTAACGAAAAATCTGTCGTTTTTTGTAATGCTGCATTTCTGTGAGGTTGCATGGTACAGATAATAGCGTCTCATGCTTTCCCCGAAAAGCATTTTACAAATCTGACTTGGTGAATAGATTCACAACGAGTGTAGCTTTAATTTGGTATATTGGATGTCAATTTTGATGACATTTTGATTTTTATCATAAACTATGCGTGGTGCACTTGAAATTTCAGAAATTTCAATTCCTATATAGGAAGCGCTTCCATAAAAGGTTTTAAGTCGACCCTCTACTTTTTTGAACATTCTGTTAAAAATCGCGCAACATTTCAGCGCCCTGCTACTCATGCCAGGAATATAGTATATGCATTTGTTTAGTCTGTGTGGATAGAAAACACTCAGACGTTTAAAAAACTGGTTAAATCACTGCTGTGGCTTTACCAGAACGGCATTTACATCGAAAAGCACAGGAAAAACTGATCACTGAAAATGGGAAAATATATCCATGCGCTACTTGAACCCATTGATAAAGGTGAACCACAATTAATTGACTGAGGTTGCAGTACCTACAGCTTCCACACGGTGTCTAGAGTCTTGTCATTTCCCTTCGAGTTTTTTCTTGGTCAAACACATGCAGGACACCGTATCTCCTCCGGTCTAGGACCGGATATTTTCGTTGAGTTTCTAGCCGGACATTTTTCCAGACGGACAGCTAATGATCTTTACATCGCCTCCTGATGAATTTTATCGCTTATTAACGTTTACTAATACCTAAAGTTGCATTACAAACGTATTTCGAAGTGTTTTGTGAAAGTTTATCGTCGACTTTTTGAATTTTTAAAAATGACGTTACGTTTTGAAACTATGTTTTTTTCGTTTATCACACAGTCTACATATAACGATATCTAGGCTTTATATGGACCGATTTAATCGAAATAAAGACCCAAATAGTGTTTATGGGACATCTAGGAGTGCCAACAAAGAAGATGGTGAAAGGTAATGAATGTTTTCTATTTTATTGTGCGGTTTGTGTAACGCCGAAATGCTAATTATTTTGTTTACGTCCCCTGTGGGTCTTTTGGGGTGTTGCATGCTATCAGATAATAGCTTCTCATGCTTTCGCCGAAAAGCATTTTAAAAATCTGACTTGTTGCCTGGATTCACAACGAGTGTAGCTTTAATTCGATACCCTGCATGTGTATTTTAATGAACTTTTGAGTTTTAACTAATACTATTAGCATTTAGCGTAGCGCATTTGCATTTCCAGAGCTCTAGTTGGGACGCAAGCGTCCCGAGTAGAAGCAACAGGTTAAGGGTGGGAGTGTTACGGATACAGTTATCCTGTGTGTGTGTATCCTGTGTGTGTTTCTTTTCTCTCCTTCTCCCCTCACAGGTGAAAATCATCACTCCCCAATCAGTCAACAATCAATCATCAATCAGAAGACACACCTCCTCCTATTTCCTACCCTATCACAGTTCCTTCCCCATGGTTTAAAAACCCCATCATTTGTTTGCTCTGAAGCAATCTCTAGCTCAATCTCTAGCTCAATCTCTCTGTAAATGCCATGTCTGTAGGTCTCTGTGTTTCACTCTCGCTTTGTGTCTTAACCTCTCTTTTGTTTAAAGCACCTCCATAGCACTTTGTCATCACCTGTGAGTATTGTTTTTGGTTATGGTGTTTGTTTGTTGCTGGTGGGAAAAGGGGGAAACCAAGACAAGTCGCCCATGGGCATACACTACCCGTAGGTGAACTTTGTTAAAAACACTAGTTAGAACTGGGCGGACCACCCACTGTATTTTTGGTTAGTTAGTTAGCTGTTGTTAAAGTAGGCTAGTCTAGCTTAGGGGTGTTTTTGAATACTTATTGTTTCTTTCCTTGGGTCCAGCTCAGCCCCTTTTCCTGCTCCCCCCATTACCGTGTGTTTATAAATAAACCTAGAGTTTGACGGTAGATTTCTGTTGTCGTGGTTATTTCGTGCACACTTTTACTTTGTCACCATAATAATTTGCATGAGTTATGTTACGGGTCTCATTACCATCCCCCCTAGACTGTCGGGCCAAAAGGGATTCGTAACACCCAGTCATGTGAAATCTACAGATAAGGTACTATTGAATTTATTTCAATTAACTGATTTCCTCATATGAGCTTTAACTCAGTAAAATCAATGAAAATGTTGCATTTATATTTTTTGTTCAGTATACTTTAAAGTACTACTTAAGCAGTTTTTTTTGTATCTGTACTTCACAATTTATATTTTTGACAACTTTTACTTCAGTACATTAAAAAATAATGTACTTTTATCCATACATTTTCCCTGACACCTATAATTATTATTTATATTTTGAATGCTAAGCAGGACAGGAAAATTGTCTAATTCACCTACTTCTCAAGAGAACATCCCTGGTCACCCCTACTGCCTCTGATCTGACAGACTCACTAAACACACATGCTTCGTTTGTAAATGATGTCTGAATGCTGAAGTGTGCCCCTGGCTATCCGTGAATTTAAAAAACAAGAAAATGGTGCCACCTGGTTTGCTTAATATAAGGAATTTGAAGCCAGGAAGGGACAGGAGCCATATGCTCTGGTCTGGTATGGTCTTTCTTTTGATACTTAAGTATATTTTAGCAATTACATTTACTTTGGATACTTAAGTATATTTAGAACAAAATACTTTTAGACTTTTACTCAAGTAGTATTTTATAGGGTGACTTTCACACTTTCTGTTAAGGTGTCTTTAATTTTTATTCATGTATGACAATTGGGTACTTTTTCCACCACTGGTGACAAAAAAATGGAAACTTTACTGTGGTATCCAGGCCTGATGCAGTGTTGACCTGGCTGACAACACCTACAGTCCCCACACAGCTGACATTCTCAAGACCATTCAGTCATAATTGCCTATATGGGTGAAGGAAGGAGTGAGTGAGTCATTGAGCAGCATGGAGTATTCGAGAGAAGTAACACGCACTGCTGTTCTGGGGTTGTGAGTGGAGCTCTGCAATTCAGAAGCCGGATGGGAGGGAGGGAAAAGGGAGCCAGTCCAGGCGCATGTAGCCAGTACTTAAAAAAGCTCATACCAATCACTGTGCCCCCTCATATTTATCCTGTAATTTTTATTTATTATATATATAAATAACTAGCTACAAAGAACCTCTTTCAGGCTATCAATCAAGTTAGAGTAGCTTGCTTGTCTAACTATATTAGCTGGAAAGCCTGCTGGCAAGGTTGGTAGACTTCAAAAAATCTAGCAACTACTAAATGTACTGAATAAGACTCACATTACCTTCAATCTTTAACCCAGATTTTAGCACAGATACAGAGAAGCATATGTACTTCCTTTTAAAAAATTACCGCCAGTCATGAAGTTAAAGACCACACAAGGGGAGTGCTTAGATACAGTGCCTTGCGAAAGTATTCGGCCCCCTTGAACTTTGCGACCTTTTGCCACATTTCAGGCTGCAAACATAAATATATAAAACTGTATTTTTTTTGTGAAGAATCCACAACAAGTGGGACACAATCATGAAGTGGAACGACATTTATTGGATATTTCAAACTTTTTTAACAAATCAAAAACTGAAAAATTGGGCGTGCAAAATTATTCAGCCCCTTTACTTTCAGTGCAGCAAACTCTCTCCAGAAGTTCAGTGAGGATCTCTGAATGATCCAATGTTGACCTAAATGACTAATGATGATAAATACAATCCACCTGTGTGTAATCAAGTCTCCGTATAAATGCACCTGCACTGTGATAGTCTCAGAGGTCCGTTAAAAGCGCAGAGAGCATCATGAAGAACAAGGAACACACCAGGCAGGTCCGAGATACTGTTGTGAAGAAGTTTAAAGCTGGATTTGGATACAAAAAGATTTCCCAAGCTTTAAACATCCCAAGGAGCACTGTGCAAGCGATACTATAGCGACCACTGCAAATCTACCAAGACCTGGCCGTCCCTCTAAACTTTCAGCTCATACAAGGAGAAGACTGATCAGAGATGCAGCCAAGAGGCCCATGATCACTCTGGATGAACTGCAGAGATCTACAGCTGAGGTGGGAGACTCTGTCCATAGGACAACAATCAGTCGTATATTGCACAAATCTGGCCTTTATGGAAGTGTGGCAAGAAGAAAGCCATTTCTTAAAGATCTCCATAAAAAGTGTTGTTTAAAGTTTGCCACAAGCCACCTGGGAGACACACCAAACATGTAGAAGAAGGTGCTCTGGTCAGATGAAACCAAAATTGAACTTTTTGGCAACAATGCAAAACGTTATGTTTGGCGTAAAAGCAACACAGCTCATCACCCTGAACACACCATCCCCACTGTCAAACATGGTGGTGGCAGCATCATGGTTTGGGCCTGCTTTTCTTCAGCAGGGACAGGGAAGATGGTTAAAATTGATGGGAAGATGGATGGAGCCAAATACAGGACCATTCTGGAAGAAAACCTGATGAAGTCTGCAAAAGACCTGAGACTGGGACGGAGATGTGTCTTCCAACAAGACAATGATCCAAAACATAAAGCAAAATCTACAATGGAATGGTTCAAAAATAAACATATCCAGGTGTTAGAATGGCCAAGTCAAAGTCCAGACCTGAATCCAATCGAGAATCTGTGGAAAGAACTGAAAACTGCTGTTCACAAATGCTCTCCATCCAACCTCACTGAGCTCGAGCTGTTTTGCAAGGAGGAATGGGAAAAAATGTCAGTCTCTCGATGTGCAAAACTGATAGAGACATACCCTAAGCGACTTACAGCTGTAATCGCAGCAAAAGGTGGCCCTAAAAGTATTAACTTAAGGGAGCTGAATAATTTTGTACGCCCAATTTTTCAGTTTTTGATTTGTTAAAAAAGTTTGAAATATCCAATAAATGTCGTTCCACTTCATGATTGTGTCCCACTTGTTGTTGATTCTTCACAAAAAAAATACAGTTTTATATCTTTATGTTTGAAGCCTGAAATGTGGCAAAAGGTTGCAAAGTTCAAGGGGGCCGAATACTTTCGCAAGGCACTGTATGAAAAAAAATTCCCAAACCATCCATACTTTATGCCCCCTCAGAGTTTTGGGGTGCTTGACACCCCTGGTGTGCTTCCATACTATTGTAGCCTATACTGTGTAAGAGTATTAACGGCACTTCCTAGATTGGGTCGGGATCGGCAACAAAATAATTCCCTCTGTCAGAGCTCTCACTCCGATCTTGTGGAGGTGTTTTTGTGTCTCCCCTTCTAGTCGGTCACCATCTCGTGGGCCGCAGTTGATCTGGAGTGCACTGTATCCTGGGTGGGCAAGCTTCCATTTCGGTGTGTCGGTGGGGGAGATTTTCTCACAAGGTGTTTTTGGAATGATATGATTTTGTGCACATTCTAATATATATATATATATATATATATATATATATATATACAAAGCGGAGGCAGTTTCTGTAAGACTGCTTTGTAATGAAATAAAAGAGAGAATGCAGCTCTCTTACAGACAGAGAGGTCCATTCCACATTTTTATACAGACTACAATGGGTCCTAAAATTGTCCCCTGTGATAAAATGTATTGCGGAATGGTAGACTGTGTCCAAGGGTTTCAAAACAGAGGTTGCTGCATGTAAACAATGTCATCAAAATCCATTACAGGGAGAAGCATTGTATTAACAATCTTTCTCCTATTTTCAATACTGGGGTATGATTTATTTCGACATAAAAAACTATCTTAGCTTCTTAGTCAGATTTTCTATCAGTGATACGAAGAACAACTTGTCATCAATCCAGACATCCAGGTACCTACAGTATATTGAGAAACAAGCTCAATTTGGGCTCCATTTGTAGCGCAAATATGCAGATCCTCAGGGCAACATTTTGTGACCTAGAGAACAGCATGAGCTTGGTTTTACTTGTATTTAACACATATTTAAGAACTAAGTGATTTCTGAATTGAATCAATGTCATGCTGAAGTTCACGAATGGCCTGCTACACCGAGGTGGCACAGGAATACAAAACTGTGTCATCTGCATAGAGATGAATGTTACAAGTATTAACAGTGTTTCCAATGTCATTAATATACAAGGTGAACAATAATGGACCCAAAATTGAACCCTGAGGAACACCTTTTTGAATCTCAAGAAATTCAGATTTTACCCCATCTATTAAGATGGCCTGAGTTCTGTCGCTAAGATAATTCTGAAACCATAAACAGGCTGTATATCCCAGGCCAGTTTTTGGTAACTTCTTCAGCAAAACAGAATTATCAACAGTGTTGAATGACTTTGACAGCTCTTTTTAGCATCCAAGGCATTGACAAGATCATTAACAACTAGCGTGGATGCTGTGGTAGTACTATGCCCAGGCCTAAACCCTGATTGGTTTATATTAAAAATACAATTATCAGATCAAAAATAAACAAAGTTGTACATTAACCAATGATTCAAGAATCTTGAAATGGGGCGATAGTTGTCAAGATCATTTGTATCCCTTATGAAGTGGCAGCACATAGGCGGATTTCCATGCTTTTGGAATACTTCCTGATAACAATGTTAAATAAAAAATGTGGGCTACTGAGCCAGCAATAAAGGGAGCTGCATGCTTAAACAGAACAGGTTCCAAATGATCAGCCCCTGTGGTTTTTTGTTGTTGTCTAATGTTAGCAAAGCATCCAGGGCATCTTTATCAGTGAATTTCCGAAAAGAAAACTCCTGACCAGCATTTACAGTATCATTCAATAGATTTTCACCATCAACATCCAAACTACTCTTTTCAAGAGCTGGCTTGAGATACATTCTACAGTGTCTCCTGACCCCTCCTGTCTCAGCCTCCAGTATTTATGCTGCAGTAGTTTATGTGTCGGGGGGCTGGGGTCAGTTTGTTATATCTGGAGTACTTCTCCTGTCCTATTCGGTGTCCTGTGTGAATCTATGTGTGCGTTCACTAATTCTCTCCTTCTCTCTTTCTTTCTCTCTCTCGGGGGACCTGAGCCCTAGGACCATGCCCCAGGACTACCTGACATGATGACTCCTTGCTGTCCCCAGTCCACCTGGCCATGCTGCTGTTCCAGTTTCAACTGACCTGAGCCCTAGGACCATGCCCCAGGACTACCTGACATGATGACTCCTTGCTGTCCCCAGTCCACCTGGCCATGCTGCTGCTCCAGTTTCAACTTCCACCTGACTGTGCTGCTGCTCCAGTTTCAACTGTTCTGCCTTATTATTATTCGACCATGCTGGTCATTTATGAACATTTGAACATCTTGACCATGTTCTGTTATAATCTCCACCCGGCACAGCCAGAAGAGGACCACCCCACATAGCCTGGTTCCTCTCTAGGTTTCTTCCTAGGTTTTGGCCTTTCTAGGGAGTTTTTCCTAGCCACCGTGCTTCTACACCTGCATTGCTTGCTGTTTGGGGTTTTAGGCTGGGTTTCTGTACAGCACTTTGAGATATCAGCTGATGTATGAAGGGCTATATAAATAAATTTGATTTGATTCTAATGTATAGCCTGCAGAAATAAAATGGTGACTAAATGCATTAATGATACATTTAGTCAGTAATAGGGCCACAATCTAAATGAATGCATTGGGGTAGAGAAAAGGAGACACAACCCTTCAGTGATGTTACAGCTTTCCAAAATGTACCTGGGTTCCCTATACGTTTATATAGTGTATTAATATAATCATCAGATTTGGCTTTTTTAACTAGTTTTATACTAGTTTATACTCAGAAGGGTTGGATCTTGGCATCCATATATCCCTGACACATACAATGAGAGAGTGGTCACTAATATCCAAAGCAAAAACCCCAGTCCCAGCATATTTATCTGGAGTATTTGTAAATATGGGGTAAATCAAAATCGATTTTGTAGGGTCCTTTAAGTTTGGACGAGTAGGCTTTGTAATCAGCTGGGACAAATTTGGATTAGTACAGAAATCCTTTAAAATCCTGCCTCCTGCGTTCCCCATGCAAGATTAAACTCTCCAGCGATCAACACCTCTTGGGTAGTAAAAATGGCAATTAAATCAGTGAGTTCGTTTAGTGCACACTTCTTGGCAGAGGATAGATTCCTGTAACTGTTCTTTTTTTGTTTGAACCCAACCGAAGAGTTAAAGACAATTAAAAGTGTTTAGGACTAGAGGTAACCTTTAAAAGAGACACAGAAAGAAGAATATTTGGGTGAATAGCAACACCACCACCTTTGCCTTTCTTATCAGCCCTAAACACATTGTAACAATCCATAGCATCCTCAGAGTCCAGGTTTTATCAGTTAACCAAGTTTCAGAAAAAATACAAATATCAGGGTTTGCATGAGAGGCTCAGATCTTGACATTATCCATTTTAGGTAATAAACTATGAATGTTAAGATGTAAAAATCTCAAACCTTTTCTGCATTTAAAATCACACGGAGTTTCAATACAAAGATCTGATTAAACTTATTAGGACAATAAAACAAAGTAGGAATAGCAATTACATTTCTCCGATTAGCACATTCAGATACAACATGTGGAACTCGCACAGTGACCAAAGAGGAGATGGTAAAAACTGACTTACATGTAATGCTAATATTGTCCTCACATCAATGTAGTTGACCAATAGGCCATTCTTTAAGGTTCATGTCCTTCCCCTCATTAAACAGAAGGTGGCGTAGTCTACTTGGACCTATTGGTTTAGGTTGCCACATGAGTAAGAGGAGCCGTACCAGGTGTAACATGGTGAGTCTTTGCAGTCATTAAACAGCCAGTGTTATATTTATATGAGGATCTCCCTTCATTCTAAAAGCTGGTGTAGTCATTTTATTAGACCCCGCCCATTCCCACCCCTTATACAAACACGAGCTAAAGATATAATGATGTAATTGAAACATCTGGCACATAAAAACTGGTTGACAGGCAAACAGACCAATCAAATATTTTACAACATGAAAATTGACCAGTCCGGTCTTGAAACTCCACTCACTTTCACGTAGCATGACAGGAAAATGTCTAGTGAGGAAATTAACTGGCTAAAACAGTAGCTCTCTTTAAACAGTTACAGGATTCTAACACCTGGAGTATAGAACAGATGTTATGGTCAGCTCAATCACACACACGTACATACAAGCACACACACGTACATACAAGCACACACACGAACACACACTGACACACACAGCTCGCCACAGTAGTTGCAGCCCATACGGAGAATGAATGTCTCAACTTTGAGTCGCACAGGACAAAACTTTCAGGAAATAATTACAGTAGGATGTCCAAGTAGGTCTGGACAGAGGACTTTCCTTCATAATGGGACAGAAATAGTCGTGCTAATGTGTGGTCCTCCCTCGTTTATGAATCAAACCATCCTGAAACCACTGTTTTCCACAGGGTCAGAGGATGTGCAGTTGAGTGACTGAGAAAGGTTAGTGCTATCCGGAATCCTTGGGATGTCCCTAACCTTAACCATAACCATAATCCTTACCTAACCCTAACCTTAACCCTTACTTCAACCATTTTAAATGTAAACTTCAATGGGGTAGGGACATCCCAAGGACCCTAACCCACACACACACCTACACATACTAAGTCTCTCTCTCACACACACACACACACACACACACACACACACACACACACACACACACACACACACACACACACACTGCTCTCTATAATATGCCTGGGCTGGCAGAACATGAGCAGTGTCCTCAGAGGGAACAGCAGGTAAAGGTGAGGAGATGAATGGTTGAGTTAAAATCCCTGTGAGTGAACTGCCAATACCACCAGTCCCTCCACAAAAAAGCCCTGTCTCTCTCCAGTTCCCTATATGCCTCTGTATTGATGGGCCAGTTAAATAACAATCAGTATAGATATTAGAGCTCATCACTGGGATCTATAAGTTTGAGTGGAGCTGTTTGTCTGGGCTGAGAGGGCAGGGAAAGGGAGATGACATCAGAGAGAGAGGAGGGGAAGAGAGAGAGGTGGGAGAGGGAGGGGTGGGAAAGAGAGCAAGAAAGAGGGGGGTGAGGTAGAGAGAGAAAGAGCAGAGAGATGGCGAGAGGGAGAGAGGGAGAGAGAGAGAGAGATGAGGTAGAAAGAGGGGGAGAGAGATAGAGAGGGAGAAAGAGGGAGACGAGTTATCTTTATCATCTTCCCTGTCCTTATTCTGGGCAGGGTTCCTTGGAGGAGGGAAAGAAGGGAGAGAGAATGAGAAAAAGAGAAAAGAGAGAGGGGAGGCTGGAGGAGGGAGATAAGGCAGACAATAGCCTTTACACTCCAGTCTGAACACCAGTGACTTAAATGACTATTCAAATTGATGTCTCTGTTTTTACATTCTCTTCTCTATACGTTTATTCAATTTACTTTTTTGTATCATTTCACAATGGGATTAATGTCAATGCTGTCACAGTCCAGGAGTCAACGCCAATAGCGCAGTACTTAACAACTGTAAGGCATCCATATTAGGAACTCCTGAAGATGTTAGACAAGAAAAGTCCATCACGTATTTAAAAAAAAAAAAATCCTTTATCTGAGAACTGACAATCTAGGACACTTTGACTAACAACTGAGAAAGTTATGCCTGACAACTGACGGACTTCTTAATATGAACACCATAGTACATCAGGAAACAAATCGTAGCCCTGTCTGAAATCTACCCTTTCCAACTATTTGCAGGTCTGTGGGCAAAATGGAGGGGTTGACTTACTTGTATGTTCTTTCGTTGTGTAGTTCTGCCTCAGGGAACCCCAGCATTCCACACACCACTTTGCTGCTGTTGAGGTTCCAGCCCAGGTCACACACCTGCCTCCATCTCCCAGCATGCTTCACTTGCACCACACCCTCAGTGATCAGGGCCCGCTTCTTAGTGTGCATCAGGATGGGTCGCAGACGCACCTCCTGAATGCGCACCTTGCTGGAATACTGAGAGAGAAGGGGGAGGGGATTTCTTAAGCCTTCACTGTAGAATAGTTTGATCAAGGACACTTTCAAATTCAGTTGACCTACACAATGAATTTATCAACTGTGACAGTAAAGAGATTGATTGACTATTGGCATTGGCAGTATCGGTGGTTGATCAGCAAGTGCCGAAGTTATAGAGTGGCAACAAGAAGCCTAGTGGTTAGAGCATTGGGCCAGTAACAGAAAGGTTACTGGATCAAATCCTCGAGCTGACAAAGTCATCTTTCTGTAGTTCTGCCCCTGAACATGGCAGTTAACCCACTGTTCCCCTGTAGGCTGTCATTGTAAAATAAGAATTTGTTCTTAACTGACTTGCCTAGTTAAATAAAGGTAAAAAATGAATAATGGAGTTGGTGGTGCCCAGTGTAGCTGCTTACCAAGTTGTATGCTGTTTTAGTCTACAGTACCTACTTTACTGCTAGAGGTAGCAGGGATAGAGAGTATAAGGTCTAATGCTACCTACCGGGTTGTAGAGGTGCTGTCTAAGCCTGGGGCTCTCCGGGAGGTGTCCGTTTCCCTGATGGGCCTGTCGGGGGTTACTGCGGCTGGCCAGAATGCTCTGCCATTGGGGCGAGGGACTGACATCCGGACGCAGGGCAACCGACTGACCATTACGCGAACCTGTGACCTGGTCCAGTCGTCGCTCCGGACTGCAGACCACGCCAAGGTCCTCAGAGTGCTTACAGTCATTGACGCCCCAGCCGTTATGTTTACAGTCTTTCAGAGTCTTCTCTGTGCCGTCACAACGCACATTGTCCATCCAGATAGGACCTGGGGACGGCGGAAACAAGGTTATTATTGGATATGGACATCAATTTGTCATTGATAGAAGTAAGGAAGCAGGGAGGGATAAATGGCTGGGTGGGTGGGTGGGTGGGTTTGTGGGTGGGTGGGTGAATGGATTTATGAGTGGGTGGGTGGGTAGATGGATGGATGGATCCGTGGATGGATGAATTTAAATGACTAACTGAATCATCTATCCACTCCCTCATTCCTTCATTCATTGATATATGTTTTGTTTGTTGAGTAAACACAGTAAATAGCACCAATTAATATAATCAAAATAACCCTGCAGTGACTGAGCCGAGTTCGCCACCGTCATAAAGATACAAAGATAACTTATAGGACTTCACTGCACTGCTTATTACAGCCACTGCCTGGCAGCCTGGCGATATACGGCCTGAGAGGAGCATTTGTTTTACAGTAATGACAGCCTTGCCCTGCCAGCGACGTGCTACACTTGCCTTGGTTTATGGACATTCTTTATTGCCCCCTTTAAATTCCAATTAAAATGGAAGAGCGAGTGAACCGACAGAGCAGCAGCTAGGCTAGGCTGTCTAGCACCACCACCCTATCATGCAGCCTGGTCTCATAGACTAGATGTAACATAGTAAACCCGGGACACTGAAATTAGTAGGATATGTTACCTGGGTATTGTTACATAAGAATGATGATTACTTATAGCAAAACTGAAAATAGGGTGGTTGGTCGAAGTGGATTGGTTGGCGTATAATACGAATGTCTAGCAACCCAAAGGCTGCGAGTTTGAATCTCATTGTGGACAACTTTAGCATTTTAGCAACTTTTCTACAACATTACTTTTTAGCTACTTTTCAACTACTTGCATGTTAGCTAACCCTAACCCTTTAACCTTAACCCTTTTAGATAACCCTTCCCCTAACCCTTTATCCTAACTCCTAAACTAAACTTTACACTAATCCCTAACCACTAGCCCAGCTAACATTAGCCAGCTAGCTATAGTAAGCTACGTTTTCGCAAATTCGTTACATATAGTATGTTTTGCAATGTGTAACATATCGTACTAAATAGAGTGTCTTTGATTTATGTACAGAATAATACAAAATGCTATGAGACCAGGTTGCAGCCTGGGATAGGATACTGCTGTTTTGAAATTACTAAATGTGCAGCCAATGCAATATGGTAAATCAGGCCCGGCAGTAAAAGTCAAAGTGCCAGGTGTTAAGGAAATGGAGGGTTTGAAGAAAGTTATTTAAGTTAGAAAGCAGATGCACTATTTACAGAAAGATAGGCCTATGCATTGTCATTTGACAGATGGAAAAGATTGGAAATAAACAGGTGACTGTGTTTGTTTAATTTACCTTTCAATTGTAAAGAGTATATTATCTGTATTATGTTATAGAAATAAAGATGACATTTGATCGTTGCAAAATGCAACACCTGTTCTGGAACATTTACCATCACCCTCTCCATATTTGGCACTGTGCGCCCATGTCATGCCGGTCTGGAAGCCCAGCTCCCGGCAGACGACATTGGCCAGTTTGATGTCCACTTCGTCATCACACACCGTCCCCCACGTGTTGTTGTGCAGCACCTCTACACGACCCTCGTTATGTCCCTGGGCATAGTTTCCTGCCAGGCGCACCTTGCCCACGGGAGCCTGAGCGCCTGTGGTCCTGCTGCGTGGTGATGATGACGACGGTCGGCGGGGTTCGGAATGCGTTGGGGGGGAGAGGAAGAGGAGGAGCAAAGAACTCAAGCAGGTGAGGAAGATGCGAGGCATCATGTCTGAGTATGGAGAGGTGTCTGGGGGAGGGGGGAGAAAGAGAGAGAGAGAGAAAGGGTCAGAGTCATCAACATAATTTAGTTTTGAATGTTGGGTTATTGACTGTAAGTAATAACAATTGTATTACTCGATTGGATTTTATAGTGTTCAATGGTATTGTATTCAGAGGTGATTATTTCCAATTAGATATTTAGCTCCATAATGCTGCACTGATAGTCACTTAAAAAATAAGAGGCCCTATCTGGGCTCAGCCAGCATGGAATTGTTAACGAGAAGAGAGAGAAAGCCATGGCTATCCTCAAATAGGCCAATACTGACATCATCTGGACAGAGTTTAGAGATACAATGAAGAGGACTTGATAGAAACCAGTCTAATATGGGCAGAATATGAATAAACTATTACATTTCCAACACTACATTTCCAACATTCTGTTCAACCACATAACTATAATTTCATTTCACACAAACTTAGAGGTATTATTAGTCTATAAGTATTTCAGATCTAACCAAATCTAACCTCCCATATGTACAAAATATCACCAAAATATCACCTTGGGGCTACTGAAACAAATTTCACCCCAGACAGACACAGACAATCAGACAGACATGCATGTTATATAAATGTCATACCTAGCATTGCACAACACTATAACCTTACTAAATAGACATTCACTGTGTGCACTGAAACACAAGTATACACTTAGATCACATTTTACATTGAGATGCACAGAAGACATTATAATAATTTCACTTTCTTACTGTAATTACATGTAAATACCCCAGAAAGTTATTTGAATCAGAAAGCAACCATTATCAGAAATTGGTGAGTATGGCATAACAATTCCACATTTGAATGAAACACCTGTAACATCCAACATCAATGTTGTCAGTTTCACAGACCCAGATAGATCCTACTCCTGGATTCCATTTTGTTGGGTGGGTATTTGCAGGTATTAATCAATGTGGCTTCATAGTCATAGCCTAAATGATACCTGGACTATGTTAAATCTTCATTTAAAAAGGTTGAGTCACAGACATGGTTGATGTTCATCAAATCACATGTTTTAATCCTTGCCTAACTAATCTAGAATGAAGCAACCACTCATGTTGAACCATCTGAGATAATCAGCCAAGAGCCAACATGTAAACTTAACTAAAATTACCTAGACTAATATACTTCAATTACAATTCATATTATAAATCAAAACCAAAAGCACTGCAATAAGGTTAATAAAAAGTCATTAAATAAAACCAGTCTAAAATAAGAGTAAAGTGGACTCACCTGTTAGAAAGCTACAGACACAGCAGTCCTAGACGTCCCAGACTGGGTGAGGAGAGAGTAACTGAGTGAATGAGTGTGCCTACTAGATGGGGTCCCTGGTCAATCCCTCTGCTCCTCCCTTCCTCTCATTCCCTTCCTCCATTCATCACTTTCCTTCCCTCCCACATTTCTCTGTCTCTCTCCATGTACCTCTCTTTCTCTGTCTCTCTCTTTCTGTGTCTCTCTCACTCATTTGTATGTAATTTCACTGTTGCACATAGTCCCACAAATATCTGTACGATTAGATCTGAAATGTAGTCACATGTCACAAAGAAAGTCTATTCTCACAACCCACTATATATCCTATACACTCACAGGGAGCCAAATGTCAACAGTTAAAACGGAGAAGCACAACGTTGCCTCATTTTATATCACATTCTAATGATAAAACTGGGGGGGGACAAAAATGCAATTTCAGAATGTGAAGGGGGGACATGTGTCCCCCCATCCCCAGTGAAAGTTATGCCCCTGTATATATAAATACAGTGTCAAGAAAAAGTATGTGAACCCTTTGGAATTACCTGGATTTCTACATACATTGGTCAAAAAAATCTAGGTCACAACAATAGACAAACACAGTCTGCTTAAACTAATAACACACAAAAAAGTATACATGTTCATGTCTTTACTGAACACACTGTGTAAACATTCACAGTCCTGGGTGGGAAAAGTATGTGAAAGCTTGGATTAAATAACTGGTTGACCCTTATTTGGCAGCAATAACCTCAACCAAATGTTTTCTGTAGTTGCGGATCAGACCTGCACAACGGACAGGAGGAATTTTGGACCATTCATCTTTACAAAACTGTTTCAGTTCAGCAATATTCTTGGGATGTCTGGTGAACTGCTCTCGAGGTCATGCCACAGCAACTCAAATCAAATCAAATGTTATTGATCACATACACATGGTTAGCAGATGTTAATGCAAGTGTAGCGAAATGCTTGTGCTTCTAGTTCCGACTATGCAGTAAAATCTAAGAAGTAGTCTAACGAATTCACAACAACTACCTTATACACACAAATACACACACATGTAAAGGGATGAATAAAAATATGTACATATACAGTTGAAGTCGGAAGTTTACATATACATTTAAACTCAGTTTTTCACAATTCCTGATATTTAATTGTAATAACAATTCCCTGTTTAGGTCAGTTAGGATCACCACTTTATTTTAAGAATGTGAAATGTCAGAAAAATTGAAGATTTCAGATTTTATTCCTTTCATCACATTCCCAGTGGTTCAGAAGTTTACATACACTCAATTAGTATTTGGTAGCAATACCTTTAAATGATTTAATTCAGTCAAACGTTTCGGGTAGCCTTCCACAAGCTTCCCACAATAAGTTGGGTGAATTTTGGGCCATTCCTCCTTACAGAGTGTCAGATATCTCCCAAAGGAGATGTGGGTGTGGAGTCAGGCGCAGGAGAATGCACGTTTTGAAAAGGGCATTTAATAAACAAGTCCAAAGAACAGGAAAAAACAGGACTACAACAGTAGCCTCAAACCACACAGACACCGTCCGGGAAAAAAAACACCTGTTCAACAGAACCCCAAAAAACGCAACCCAAAACTAAATGACAGGAAACGAAACCCCCCTCATTACCCAAATAGAACACAGGTGAAACACAAGACAGACATAACCAAATGAAAAGGAAAAAGGATCGGTGGCAGCTAGTAGACCGGCGACGACGACCGCCGAGCGCCGCCTGAACAGGGAGAGGAGCCAACTTCCGTGGAAGTCGTGACACAGAGCTGGTGTAACAGAGTGAGGTTTTTAGGTCTCCTTGCTTGCACATGCTTTTTCAGTTCTGCCCACACATTTTCCATAGGATTGAGGTCAGGGCTTTGTGATGGCCACTCCAACACCTTGACATTGTTGTCTTTAAGCCATTTTGCCACAACTTTGGAAGTATGCTTGGTGTTATTGTCCATTTGGAAGACCCATTTGCGACCAAGCTTTAACTTTCTGATTGATGTCTTGAGATGTTGCTTCAATATAACTACATAATTTTCCTACCTCATGATGCCTCCTAATTTCTGAAGTGCACCAGTCTCTCCTGCAGCAAAGCACCCCCACAACATGATGCTGCCACCCCCGTGCTTCACGGTTAGGATGGTGTTCTTCGGCTTGAAAGCATCCCCTTTTTTCCTCCAAACATAATGATGGTCATTATGGCCAAACAGTTCTATTGTTGTTTCATCAGACCAGAGGACATTTCTGAAAAAGAACAATATTTGTCCCCATGTGCAGTTGCAAACCGTAGTCTGGCTTTTTTATGGTGGTTTGGAGCAGTGGCTTCTTCCTAGCTGAGCAGCCTTTCAGGTTATGTCGATATAGGACTCGTTTTCCTGTGGATATAGATAGATTTTTTTGACCTGTGTCCTCCAGCATCTTCACAAGGTCATTTGCTGTTGTTCTGGGATTGATTTGCACTTTTCGCACCAAAGTATGTTAATCTCTAGGAGACAGAACGTGTCTCCTTCCTGAGCGGTATGGTGGCTGCGTGGTCCCATGGTGTTTATACATGCGTACACAGGCATTTGGAAATTGCTCCCAAGGATAAACCAGACTTGTGTATGTTTTCTCAGGTCTTGGCTGATTTCGTTTGATTTTCCCATGATGTCAAGCAAAGAGGCACTGAGTATGTCAGTAGGCCTTGAAAAACATCCACAGGTACACCTCCAATTGATTCAAATGATGTCAATTAGCTTATCAGAAGCTTCTAAAGCCATGACATCATTTTCTGGAATACTCCAAGCTGTTTAAAGGCATAGTCATCATAGTTTATGTAAACTTCTGACCCACTGGAATTGTGATACAGTGAATTATAAGTGAAATAATCTGTCTGTAAACAATTGTTGGAAAATTAACAAGAAATTTGTGGAGCGGTTGAAAGACCATTTTTAATGACTCCAACATAACTGTATGTAAACTTCCCGACTTCAACTGTAGTTAACCTGGAGCCAGTGGGTTTGGCGACGAATATGAAGCGAGTGCCGGCCAACGAGAGCATACAGGTCGCAGTAGTGGGTAGTATATGGGGCTTTTGTGACAAAACGGTGGCACTGTGATAGACTACATCTGATTTAATGAGTAGAGTGTTGGAGGCTATTTTGTAAATGACATCGCCAAAGTCAAGGATCAGTAGGATTGTCAGTTTTACGAGAGTATGTTTGGCAGCATGAGTGATGGATGCTTTGTTGCGAAATAGGAATTGGAGATGCTTATTGTAAGTCTGGAAAGAGAGTTTACAGTCTAACCAGGCACCTAGGTATTTGTAGTTGTCCACATATTCGAAGTCAGAACCATCCAGAGTCGTGATGCTTGAAGAGCATGCATTTAGTTTTACTTGCATTTAAGAGCAGTTGGAGGCCACGGAAGGAGTATTGTATGGCATTGACGCTCATCTGGAGGTTTGTTAACACAGTTCCAAAGAAGGGCCAGATGAATACAGAATGGTGTCGTCTGCGTAGAGGTGGATCAGAGAATCACCACCAGCCAGAGCGACATCATTGATGTATACAGAGAAACGAGTCGGCCCGAGAATTGAACCCTGTGGCACCCCCATAGAGACTGCCAGAGGTCCGGACATCAGGCCCTCTGATTTGTCACACTGAACTCTATCGAAGAAGTTGTTGGTGACCAGGCGAGGCAGTCATTTGAGAAACCAAGGCTGTTGAGTCTGCCGATAAGAATGATGTGATTGACAGAGTCGAAAGCCTTGGCCAGGTTGATGAAGATGGCTGCTCAGTATCGATGGTGGTTATGATATAATTTTGGCCAGCCATAGAAAAATGCTTATTAAAATGATTGATTATCGTAGATTTATTGGTGGTGACAGTGTTTCCTAGCCTCAGCTGGCAGGAGGTTCTTGTTCTCCATTGACTTTACAGTGTCCCAGAACTTTTTGGAGTTTGTGCTACAGGGTGCAAATTTTTGTTTGAAAAAGCTAGCCTATGCTTTCCTAACTGCCTGTGTATATTGGTTCCTAACTTCCCTGAAAAGTTGCATATCGCGGGGGCTATTTGCTTCTAATGCAGTACGCCACAGGATGTTTTTGTGCTGGTCAAAGGCAGTCAAGTCTGGAGTGAAACAAGGGCTATATCTGTTCTTAGTTCTACATTTTTTGAATGGGGCATGCTTATTTAAGATGGTGAGGAAAGCACTTTTAAAGAATTACCAGGCATCCTCTACTGACGGAATGAGGTCAATATCCTTCCAGAATACCCGGGCCAGGTCGATTAGAAAGGCCTGCTCGCTGAAGTGTTTTATGGAGCATTTGACAGTGATGAGGGGTGGTCGTTTGACAGTGGACCCATTATGGATGCAGGCAATGATGCAGTGATGGCTGAGAACCTGGTTGAAGACAGCAGAGGTGTATTTAGAGGGCAGGTTGGTCAGGATGATATCTATGAGGTTGCCCGTGTTTACAGATTTAGGGTTGTACCTGGTAGGTTCCTTGATATTTTGTGTGAGACTGCGGGCATCTAGCTTAGATTGTAAGACAGCCTGGGCATTAAGCATATCCAAGTTTAGGTCACCTAACAGTACAAACTCTGAAGATAGATGGGTGGCAATTAATTCATATATGGTGTCCAGGGCACAATTGGGGTCTGAGAGGGGTCTATAACAAGCGGCAATGTTGAGAGACATTTCAGGAAAGATGGATTTTTAAATGTAGAAGCTTGAACTGTTTGTGCATATCATAGCTCTGCAGGCTGTCTCTGCAGTAGATTGAAACCCCTTTTGGCATTTCTATCTTGGAGGAAAATGTTGTATTTGGGGGATGGAAATTTCAGAAGTTTTGGTGCCTTCTTAAGCCAGGATTCAGACATGGCTAGGACATCAGGATTGGTGGAGTGTGCTAAAGCAGTGAATAAAACAAACTTAGGGAGGAGGCTTCTGATGTTAACATGCATGAAACCAAGGCTTTTACGGTTACAGAAGTCAACAAATGATAGCGCCTAGGGAATAGGTGTGGAAGTGGGTGCTACAGGTCCTGAGTTAACATTTACATCACCAGAGGAACAGAGGAGGAGTTGGATAAGGGTACGGCTAAAGGCTATAAGAAATGGTCATCTAGTGCGTTGGGGACAGAGCATCAAAGGAGTCGATGTGGTAGAATAGATTCAGGGCATAATGTACAGACAATGGTATTGTAGGATGTGAGTACAGTGGCGGTGTAACGGTTTTCTTGTGGTGAAGGAGAGGAGGACCAAAATGCAGCATTGTTACTACTCATGGTTCTTTAATAAAGCAACTAACATGAACAAACTAACAAAATAATAAACGTGAGAAAACCTAAACAGCCTATCTGGTGAAAACAAACACAGAGACAGGAACAATCACCCACAAACACACAGTGAAACCCAGGCTACCTAAGTATGATTCTCAATCAGAGACAACTAATGACACCTTCCTCTGATTGAGAACCATACTAGGCCGAAACATAGAAATACCCAAATCATAGAAAAACAAACATAGACTGCCCACCCCAACTCACGCCCTGACCATACTAAATAATGACAAAACAAAGGAAATAAAGGTCAGAACGTGACAGTACCCCCACCAAAGGTGCGGACTCCGGCCGCAAAACCTTAACCTATAGGGGAGGGTCTGGGTGGGCGTCTGTCCACGGTGGCGACTCTGGCGCGGGACGCGGACCCCACTTCACCATCGTCTTAGTCCGCCTTATTGTCCACCTCCGTGGCTTTCTAACCATGGCAACCCTTCTCAATGACCCCACTGGACAGAGGGGTAGCTCGGGACAGAGGGGCAGCTCGGGACAGAGGGGCGGAAGCTCTGGTCAGAGGGGCGGAAGCTCTGGGCAGAGGGGCGGAAGCTCTGGGCAGAGGGGCTCTGGCGGCTCTGGGCTGAGGGGCTCTGGTGGCTCTGGGCTGACTGGCGGCCCCTGGCTGACTGGCGGCACTGGCGGCCCCTGGCTGACTGGCGGCACTGGCGGCCCCTGGCAGACTGGCGGCACTGGCGGCTCCTTGCAGACTGGCGGCACTGGCGGCACCTGGCTGACTGGCGGCCCCTGGCAGACTGGCGGCACTGGCGGCTCCTTGCAGACTGGCGGCACTGGCGGATCCTTGCAGACTGGCGGCACTGGCGGCTCCTTGCAGACTGGCGGCACTGGCGGCTCCTTGCAGACTGGCGGCACTGGCGGCTCCTTGCAGACTGGCGGCACTGGCGGCTCCTTGCAGACTGGCGGCACTAGCGGTGCTGGGCAGACTGGCGGCACTGGCGGCGCTGGGCAGACTGGCGGCACTGGCGGCGCTGGGCAGACTGGCGGCTCAGATGGTGCTGGGCAGACTGGCAGCTCAGATGGCGCTGGGAAGACGGGAAGCTCCGGCAACGCTGGAGAGGAAGGCTCTGACAGCGCTGGACTGAGTAGCTCTGGCGCCTCTGGAATGAGGGGCTCTAGCGCCTCTGGACTGAGGGGCGCTGGAGGCGCTGGAGAGGAGGAAGGCTCTAGCAGCGCCGGAGAGGCGGGAGACTCCGGCAGCGCTGGAGAGGAGGAAGGCGCCGGCAGCGCTGGACAGGTGAGGCGCACTGTAGGCCTGATGCGTTGTGCTGGCACTGGTGGTACTTGGTCCTGTTGTGGTTTCACAACAACTACCTTATACACACAAGTGTAAATGAATGAATAAGAATATGTACATATAGATATATGGATGAGCGATGGCCGAACGGCAGAGGCAAGATGCAGTAGATGGTATAGTGTACAGTGTATACATATGAGATGAATAATGTAGGGTATGTAAACATTATATAATGTGGCATTGTTTAAAGTGACTAGTGATACATTTATTACATCAAATGTTTAATTATTAAAGTGGCTAGAGATTTGAATCAGTATGTTGGCAGCAGCCACTCAATGTTAGGGACGGCTGTTTAACAGTCTGATGGCCTTGAGAAGGAAGCTGTTTTTCACTCTCTCTGTCCCAGGTTTGATTCACCTGTACTGACCTTGCCTTCTGGATGATGGTGGGGTGAACAGGCAGTGGCTCGGGTGGTTGTTGTCCTTGATGATCTTTATGGCCTTCCTGTGACATCGGGTGGTGTAGGTGTCTTGGAGGGCAGGTAGTTTGCTCCCGGTGATGCATTGTGCAGACCTCACTGCCCTCTGGAGAGCCTTGCGGTTGTGGGCGGAGCAGTTGCCGTATCAGGCAGTGATACAGCCCAACAGGATGCTCTCGATTGTGCATCTGTAAAAGTTTGTGAGTGTTTGTGGTGACAAGCCAAATTTCTTCAGCCTCCTGAAGTTGAAGAGGCGCTGTTGTGCCTTCTTCACCACGCTGTCTGTGTGGGTGGACCATTTCCGTTCGTCTGTGATGTGTACGCAGAGGAACTTAATCTTTCCACCTTCTCCACTACTGTCCCGTCGATGTGGATAGGGGGGTGCTCCCTCTGCTGTTTCCTGAAGTCCATGATCCTCTCCTTTGTTTTGTTGTTGTGTGAGAGATTGTTTTCCTGACACCACACTCAAGAGGGCCCTCACATCCTCCCTGTAGGCCACCTCTTCGTTGTTGGTAATCAAGCCTACCATTGTAGTGTTGTCTGCAAACTTGATGATTGAGTTAGAGGCGTGCATGGCCATGCAGTCATGGGTGAACCGGGAGTACAGGAGAGGGCTGAGAATGCACCCTTATGGGGCCCCAGTGTTGAGGATCAGTGGGGTGGAGATGTTGTTTCCTACCCTCACCACAGAAAGTCAGGACCTAGATGCACAGGGCGGGGTCGAGGCCCAGTCTCGAGCTTAATGACGAGATTGGAGGGTACTATGGTGTTAAATGCTGAGCTGTAGTCAATGAACAGCATTCTTACAAATGTATTCCTCTTGTCCAGATGGGTTAGGTTAGTGTGCAGTGTGATTGCGTTGTCTGTGGACCTATTCGGGCGGTAAGCAAATGGGAATGGGTCTAGGGTGTCAGGTAGGGTGGAGGTGATATGATCCTTGACTAGTCTCTCAAAGCACTTCATGATGACGGAAGGGAGTGCTACGGGGCAATAGTCATTTAGCTCAGTTACCTTAGTTTTCTTGGGAATAGGTACCATGCTGGCCATCTTGAAGCATGTGGAAACAGCAGACTGGGATAGGGATTGATTGAAAATGAAAATGTAAACACACCCGCCAGCTGGTCTGCGCATGCTCTGAGGATGCGGCTAGGGATGCCATCTGGGCCGGCAGCCTTGCGAGGGTTAACACGTTTGAATGTTTTACTCAGGTTTGCTGTGGTGAAGGAGAGTCCACAGGTTTTGGTAGCGGGCCGTGTCGGTGGCACTGTGTTGTCCTCAAAGCAAGCAAAGAAGTTATTTAGTTTGTCTGGGAGCAAGACATCGGGGTCCGCGACTGGGCTGGTTTTCTTTTTGTAGTCCGTGATTGACTGTAGACCCTGCCACATTCCTCTCGTGTCTGAGCCGTTGAATTGAGACTCTACTTTGTCTCTATACTGACGCTTAGCTTGGAATAGCTACACTGTTTGTATTTGGTCATGTTTCCGGTTGCGTTGCCCTGATTAAAAGTGGTTCGCGCATTCAGTTTTGCGCGAATGCTGCCATCAATCCATGGTTTCTGGTTGGGGAAGGTTTTAATAGTCGCTGTTGGTACAGCATCACGATGCACTTGCTAATTAACTCACTCACTGAATCAGCGTATACATCAATGTTGTTGTTCAGCGCTATCCGGAACATATCCCAGTCCATGTGATCGAAGCAATCTTGAATCGTGGAATCAGATTGGTGAGACCTGCGTTGAACAGACCTGAGCACGGGCGTTTCCTGTTTTAGTTTCTTTCTATAGGCTGGGAGCAACAAAATAGAGTCGTGGTCAGATTTACTAAAAGGAGGGCGAGGGGTGGCTTTCTATGCGTCACGGAAGTTAGAGTAACAATGAGACAGAAAATTCAGAGCCCGGGTCGCGCATTCGATATGCTATAATTAAGATATATACGAAAAAGACCGGCTATTTACACGGGATAAGACAAAGACAAAATATACATGTCCCACTGCTACGCCATCTTGGAGGAACCATGATGCTTCCTCCACCGTACTTTACAGTTGGGTTGAGGTTTTGATGTTGGTGTGCTGTGCCTTTTTCTCCACACATAGTGTTGTGTGTTCCTTACTAACAACTCCACTGTTCATCTGTCCACAGAATATTTTGCCCGTAGCACTGTGGAACATCCAGGTGCTCTTTTGCAAACTTCAGATGTGCAGCAATGTTTTTTTTTGGACAGCAGTGGCTTCTTCCGTTGTATCCTCCCATGAACACCATTCTTGTTTAGTGTTTTACATTTTGTAGACTCGTCAACAGAGATGTTAGCATGTTCCAGAGATTTCTGTAAGTCTTTAGCTGACACTAGGAATCTTCTTAACCTCATTGAGCATTCTGCACTGAGCTCTATAATCACCTTTGCAGGACGGCCACTCCTATTGAGAGTAGCAACAGTGCTGAACTTTCTCCATTTATAGACAATTTGCCTTACCGTGGACTGATGAACATCAACGCTTTTATAGATACTTTTGTAACCCTTTCCAGCTTTACGCAAGTCAACAATTCTTAATCTTAGGTCTTCTGAGATCTTTTTTGTCCGAGGCATGGATCACATCAGGCAGTGATTATTGTGAATAGCAAACTATTTTTTTATAGGGCAGGACAGCTCTAACCAACATCTCCAATCTTGTCTCATTGATTGGACTCCAGGTTAGCTGACTCCTGACTCCAATTTGGAGAAGTGATTAGCCTAGGGGTTTCTATACTTTTTGTTTAAATGCGGAATTAAATATAAACAATAAAAATACAATCATTTGTGTGTTATTAGTTTAAGCACACTGTGCTTGTCTATTGCTGTGACTTAGAAGATCAGATACAATTTTATGACCAATTTATGCAGAAATACAGGTAATTCACACATACTTTTTCTTGCCACGGTATATACAGTGGGGAGAGCAAGTATTTGATACACTGCCGATTTTGCAGATTTTCCTACTTACAAAGCATGTAGAGGTCTGTCATTTGTATCATAGGTACACTTCAACTGTGAGAGATAGAATCTAAAACAAAAATCCAGAAAGTCACGTTGTATGATTTTTAAGTAATTCATTTGCATTTTATTGCATGACATAAGTATTTGATCACCTACCAACCAGTAAGAATTCCGACTCTCACAGACCTGTTAGTTTTTTTTAAGAAGACCTCCTGTTCTCCACTCATTACATGTATTAACTGCACCTGTTTGAACTCGTTAGCTGTATAAAATGAATTTATCCTCTGGGTCTTCCTTTCCTGTGGCGGTCCTCAATGAGAGCCAGTTCCATCATAGCGCTTGATTGTTTTTGTGACTGCACTTGTAGAAACTTTCAAAGTTCTTGACATTTTCCGGATTGACAGACCTTCATATCTTAAAATAATGATGGACTGTCATTCCTCTTTACTTATTTGATCTGTTCTTGCCATAATATGGACTTGGTCTTTTACCAAATGGGGCTATCATGAAAGACAAATCTGTCTCTGTCCTTAGAGCATCACATGATTCTCTTCAAATTTTTATTTTCAATGACGGCCTAAGAACAGTGGGTTAACTGCCTGGTCAGGGGCAGAACGACAGATTTGTGCCTTGTCAGCTCAGGGATTTGAACTTGCAACCTTCCGGTTACTAGTCCAAAGCTCTAACCACTAGGCTACCCTGCCGCCCCTCTGCTAATTGCCATTACACAACCTCGGTCAGATGTTTTACAGAATGAGTAATTGCGGATGGCAGTGTTGTGTAAACGCTACCAAACAGATAGCTGTGTAGCGTGTGTATGTATGTGTGTGTGTTAAATGCTACCAACAGGACATTGCTATATCAGGAATAGCTCCTAAATGTCAAGTTCCAAGTATTCTAAAGAAGTTACGTAAACCACAGGGTTGATATTTTCTTGTTGAGCCCAACCGTAAATCAGCGTTTTAAAATAGGCCCAGCCTCCTTGTCTCTATCTCCCTTAGTGTAAGGGCGGAAGTCAGAGATGGGAGTGTTGGCGGGATGGTATAGCCCCAGTGAGGTACGGGTGATACAAGTGAGGTGGATTTGTGAGGTAACTTGCCCTCACTTCACTTTGGGACTACCTGAGTGAGTCCTTAATTAACTTCCTGATAAATCAGGAACCATCTGACCTCAGATACAGGGTTTTGATGGACTTGTTTATTTTATAGAATGTAGTAGTCCTATATCACTGTACCTAAAACTATTCATGTCTTTCCTAAAGGAGACATCTCCATGCGATTGTCTTTTAGTCAATCATCATTGTAATGATTTGTTTTTATACGTTAGGGATTCTTCTATTCTTCCCCCATGAATTATATGTTTTCTACTACTAATTTGTAAATTCACTTTCTTCCTTATACTGCATACAGTATCTATGTATGGCTTATGTAATATACATTAAAGTCCATTCTGGGTTCAGTTCAGTGCTCAGTAGATTAGGGTCATGTTCATTAGGGCATGCAACAGAAAATGTTTTAAAACATTTTGCAATGGAAACTAAAATGTTGTGTTTCTTATTGGACAAATCCAATAAGAAAACCGACAGTCCCTGGCTGTTTCAGTAAATTTCCTCAAGGTGTCCATGTTCATTTTTCTGCTTGTTGTTGGGAAGCTGTACATTTATTTGACCAACTCATTTGGGGTGGGGGGGGTGGGGTTAGGTAGCGACAGAATTAGCCACCTGGAATATTTCGCCCCCGGGTGCTTTGTTGATAAAGGATATTTCAGTATAAATGCAAACCTCAAGGTCTCTATTTTGAGAAGGACAGGGTATATTCATAGACTTAATATTCCCATGTCACGCGAGAGGAGTGGTGCAGGGGGACTGAACCATCCATGATTACCATAAATTCACAGATAAACTCAGATGCCATGGCTCTGCATATTTCTAACTTATTATGAAAACAGCTATGTTTTCATGCACGGTAAATCTATTTTTATGCAGTTTTGTTTGTGTATATGACCAAGATGAAAGCTGGCAGTGGTTAGTATATGCGTGGAGGATGGATGGATGGTGTGTGTGTCACAGATGAAAGCTCATATTGGTTAGTAAGTGTGGTTGAGGATAGATACAGTAGGGAGAATGTGTAACTACTAACCAGGGGGAGAAGGATTGATGTAGATTACTGTACTATTGGATGCATGTAAAAAAAAAAATCAACTACATGCTCTAATTATAATAACGTTTAAACTAAGGGGCAAGAACTGGATCATGCCGACTACGGTAGAGTGTGTGTGTGTGTGTGTGTCTGTGACTGTGTGAATCCAGAACCAGCAATCTAGTTGTTTGTGTGCTAGCCAGGCAGGCTGGGACAGGGTGTGTGTGACTGGGTGCTAGAATGGCGGTGTAGGCTCAGCCCTAATTTATGTGCGCTATGTCACCTCCAGCCACATGGAAAATGGATGGCAAATGGATCAAGGACAATGCCCAAAGAGCAGTCGCACTTCCCCTCTGAGTGGCCAAAATGTATCTTTCTCTTTCTACAGCAGGGCTGCCCAACCCTCTTCCTGGAGATCTACTGTCCTGTAGGTTTTTAGTCCAACCCTAATTTAGCGGTTCTGATACAGCTAGTTAAGGTCTTGTTGAGCAGCTAATTAGTAGAATCTGGTGTGTTAAATTAGGGTTGGACTGAAAAACCACAGGACAGTAGATCTCCAGGAAGAGGGTTGGGCAGCCCTGCTCTGTAGTATGTTATAAATTAAATGGTATGTTGTTCTCTCTCGCTGATCCTGTATCCTGTCCATTGGAGAACTGTTTCCTAGTAATTTCCTAGTAAGTCTAGCAAAAATAAAACATTTCATGTTCTGTAATGTACATTAACCTTTGAATCTAAATGCCTTGAACTATGCTTTGTTAATGGCAGTATTGCCTTGTAACATCAGATTCATGCCTTGTAGGTGAGTCCACTCATTTTGCAAAGTTATTAAATAATACTGCTTTGATATTCGCTTCTCCTTGATCTTAGTCAGCTAAAGACATAATACTTGATTGCACATGGTTTTACTATGGAATCACGTAAACTCAAATCACGCATATCAAATAAAATTGTATTTGTCACATGTGCCGAATACAACCGGATACAATCTTACAGTGAAATGCTTACTTAGGAGCCCCTAACCGACAGTGCAGTTTTAAAAATCTGGATAAGAATAAGAGATAAAAGTAACAAGTAATGAAAGAGGAGAGTTAAAAAATAACAATATATACAGGGGGGTGCCTGTACAGTCAATGTGCGTGGACACACTTGAAGGTAGTATGTACATGTACATACTTATTTTCCACCATAATTTGCAAATAAATTCATTAAAAACCCTACAATGTGATTTTCTGGATTTTTTTTTCTAATTTTGTCTGTCATAGTTGAAGTGTACCTATGATGAAAATTACAGGCCTCTCATCTTTTTAAGTGGGAGAACTTGCACAATTGGTGGCTGACTAAATACTTTTTTGCCCCACTGTAGGTAGGGTTAATTAAAGTGACTATGCATAGATAACAACAGAGAGTGGCAGTGGTGTGGAAAGAGGAGGGGGGGCAATGTGAAAAGTCTGGGTAGCCATTTGACTAGATGTTCAGGAGTCTTATGGATTGGGGGTAGAAGCTGTTTAGAAGCCTCTTGGACCTAGACTTGGCGCTCCGGTACCGCTTGCCGTGTGGTAGGAGAGAGAACAGTCTATGACTAGGGTGGCTGGAGTCTCTGACAATTTTTATGGCCTTCCTCTGACACCACCTGGTACTCCCTGCCTGGCTGGTAAACTAACAGAGGAAGAACAGGCCCCTATTAGAGAGAGGTTTATCAGAGAAAAAGCTGCTTCCTGTGCTTGGCCCTCCTATGTTGAATATAATAAACGGCTCCCTATCCACCGGATGTGAACCAAACTCACCAAAAGCGGCAATAATAAAGCCTCACTTGGAAAAGCCAAACGTTGACCCAGAAAATATAAAAAACTAGCAGACTATATCAAATCTTCCATTCCTCTCAATTTTTTTTGAAAAAGCTGTTGCGCAGCAACTCACTGCCTTCCTGAAGACAATGTATACTTAATGCTTCAGTCTGGTTTTAGTCCCCATCATAGCACTGAGACTGCACTCGTGAAGGTGGTAAATTACCTTTTAATGGCGTCAGACCAATACTCTGCATCTGTCCTCATGCTCCTAGACCTTAGTGCTGCTTTTGATACCATCGATCACCACAATCTTTTGGAGAGATTGGAAACCCAAATTCGTCTACACGGACAAGTTCTGGCCTCGTTTAGATCTTATCTGTCGGAAAGATAGTTTCTTTCTGTGTATGGTTTGTCTTCTGACAAATCAACTGTAAATTTCAGTGTTCCTCAAGGTTCCGTTTTAGAACCAGTATTGTTTTCACTATATATTCTACCTCTGGTGACATCATTCGGAAACATAACATGTTTACTTTCACTGCTATGAGGACGATACACAGCTGTACATTTCGATAAAACATGGCGAAGCCCCAAAATTGCCCTCCCTGGAAGCCTGTGTTTCAGACATAAAGAAGTGGATGGCTGCAAATGTTTTACTTTTAAACTCGGAAAAAACAGAGATGCAAGTTCTAGGTACCAACAAACAAAGAGATCTTCTGTTGAATCCGACAATTCATCTTAATGGTTGTACAGTCATCTTAAATAAAACTGTGAAGGACCTCTGTGTTATTCTGGACCCTGATCTCTCTTTTGACGAACATATCAAGAATATTTCAAGGACTTTCTGTCCAAAAATGACGCAGAAAAATGTATCCATGCTTTTGTCACTTCTACATTAGACTACTGAATGCTCTACTTTCCGGCTACCCAGATAAAGAACTAAATAAACGTTTGTCAGTGCTAAACACGGCTTCTAGAATCTTGACTAGAACCAAAAAATCATATTACTCCAGTTAGCCTCTCTACACTGGCTTCCTGTTAAAGCTAGGGCTGATATCAAGGTTTTACTGCGAACCTACAAAGCATTACATGGCCTTGCTCCTACCTATCTCTCTGATTTGGTCCTGCCGTACATACCTACACGTATGTTTTATGGAATGGTCTGCCTACCTATGTGAGAGACGCAGACTCAGTTTCAACCTTTTAAGTCTTTATTGAAAACTAATTTCTTCAGTAGGTCTTATGATTGTGTGTAGTCTGGCCCAGGGTTGTGAAGGTGAACGGAAAGGCACTGGAGCGACGAACCACCCTTGCTGTCTCTACCTGTCTGGTTCCCCTCTCTCCACTGGGATTCTCTGCCTCTAACCCCATTACGGGTGCTGAGTCACTTGGTTACTGGTGCTCTTCCATGCCGTCCCTAGGAGGGGTGCATCACTTGAGTGGGTTGAGTCACTGACGTGATCTTCCTGTCCGGGTTGCCCCCCCCCCCCTCGGGTTCGTGCCGTGTGGGAGGTCTTCTTGGGCTATACTCGGCTTTGTCTCAGGGTAGTAGGTTGGTGGTTGAAGATATCCCCCTAGGGGTGTGGGGGCTGTGCCTTGGCAAAGTGGTTGTGGTTATATCCTGCCCGTTTGGGGGTATCATCAGACAGGGCCACAGTGTCTCCCATCCCCTCCTGTCTCAAGCCTTCAGTATCTATGCTGCAATAATTTGGGTCTGTCAGTTGGTTATATCTGGAGTATTTCTCATGTCTTATCCGGTGTCCTGTGTGAATTTAAGTGTGTGTATTTTCTCTCACTCTTTTCTCTCACTCTCCGAGCCCTAGGACCATGCCTCGTTGTCCCCAGTCCACCTGGTCATGCGGCTGCTCCAGTTTCAACTGTTTCTGCCTGTGGCTATTGACCCTGACTGGTTCACTGTAAGTGCTACCTCGTCCCGGTCCTGCTGTTTTGGACTCTCTCTACCGCACCTGCTGTCTAACTCTGAATGATTGGCTATGAAAAGCCAACTGACATTTACTCCTGAGGTGGTGACCTGTTGCACCCTGTAAAACCACTGTGATTATCTGACCCTGCTGGTCATCTTGGCCATGTTCTGTTATAATCTCCATCCGGCACAGCCAGAAGAGGACTGGGCACCCCTTAGAGCCTGGTTCCTTTTAAGGTTCTGGCCTTTAAGGAGTTTTTCCTAGCCACCGTGCTTCTCCATTGCTTGCTGTTTGGGGTGTTAGGCTGGGTTTCTGTACACCACTTTGTGACAGCGGCTGATGTAAAAAGGGCTTTATAAATACATTTGATTGAGATCCTACTTGATGGATGACACAAAAGAGAGAGAGAAATTAGGTACAGGCAGGAATGCTGGTGTGTGAAGATGCATGTATTTGCACTGAACATCTGACCTAACGATTTGCGAGGAAGCGGAGGACAGTGTGTGTGTGTAAGAATGAGAAAAAGAGACATACACACTAACAGTATAGCTAGTTGCTGTGGCGGAGCACTCACTCTCTCCCCACTTCTCGAATGATGCTGCCCTTCAGCCACACTCTGCAAAGGCAAATCAAATAAAATGTGTCACATTTCGTAAACAAAATGTGTAGACTAACAGTGAAATTCTTACTTACGGGTCCTTTTCAAACAATGCAGAGGTTAAGATAAAAAATAAAATAAAAAAATAGTGACAAGATCAATAAATACTTGGGTGGCTGGAGGCTGAATTTTTTTGGGGCCTTACTCTGACGACGCCTGGTATAGAAGTCCTGGATGGCAGGGAGCTCGACGTGGTGTCCTGGGCCCTACTCACCCCCCTCTGTAGGGACTTACAGTCGGGTGCCTTGCAGTTGCCATAAAAAGTGGTGATGCAGCCAGTCAATGTGTTCTCAATGGTGCAGCTGTTGATCTGAGGGCCCATGCCAAATATTTTCAGCCTCCTGTTGCAGAGCATACATAGATGCTCTACACAGGCAGGGGATAAATACATACGGTCTATCCAAATGACACCACCTCCTAACTCACACCTCCTTCCCAGAGCATTCGTAAGAGTTTTGTAAACACACACTGTATGGAGGGTCAGACGGGTGCTTTAAACATCTTTAGAAATAGGGTATGCAGTTGAATTTTCCCACGCATCCAATAGTACAGTAGTCTACGTCTATCATTCTCCCCTTGGTTAGAGTGGTTCTCCCTACTTCATCGATCATCCACCAAAACAAGATTTTATCTGTGACACACCATCCATCGATCCTCCATGCAAATACTAACCACCGTCAGCTTCCATCTCGCTCACATACAAGTAAGTGACTGACACACGTCAGCGTCATTGCGTGTGATGATCAAGCCCTGCAGTTACTGCTAGTGCTAGTTAAAGGAGCAAACTAAAATATCAATACCTAGCTACAAATGCCACCCTCCTTTCTATTTGGATTGAGTTTAGTTTTAATAGATGCCATTATGCCCCCTGGTGTTAAGCAAGCTAAACTACACACCACTCAAATGTATTTATAAAGCCCTTTTCACATCACCAGATGTCACAAAGTGCTATACAGAAACTCAGCCTAAAACCCCAAACAGTAAGCAATGTAGATGAAGCACGATGACCAGGTAAAACTCCCTAGAAAGGCAGGAACCTAGGAAGAAACCTAGAGGAACCAGGATCACTGTGCCCGTATACTTCTGACCCGCTATCAGTCATCTGTGTGTGTTTAACCATGAGCTGCAGTTGAAGATATCGTCGACAGCCTCCTCCGTCTCGATTCAGCTTCAGAAGCTGTTCCAATTGTTACTCTGCATCACTGTACCTCTATATACATACACACACACACACACTTCAAAGGTCTGCCTAACCATATTTGATAAAAATGGATAAATAACCACTAAAGTGCAGAATATGTAATAGAATAGGACAGTTGTTCCATGAAAACAGTGAATAGAATAGGGTGTGTGCGTGATGACACCACTGGTTTACATACACCATAACGGCAGGACGAAAACAGAAAAATAAAGACAGGCTGAATTTATTCAAATAAATGTATGACTTACAAAGGACTCTTTGGCAGTGCAGAATAGTTTAACACAATATTTGGTAGATTTAGCATAAACAGAGATTACAGTGCCTGAGTTAAACAGTTCGGTGCGTATACAGATTTTGTGGGGTAGGTCATAAAAATAAAATTAAAATAGGGGCTCGAGAAATGGACTCCTTTACTAAAACCACACCAAATAAAAAAAGTGGGCACCACACAGAAATACTTAATTGTTCATTTCTATCAAAATTATTAAACATGCATCGGCCAAAATGAGTGAATACTGTGTACTTGGTCATGAAACGAACAAACAAATACACTTCTGCAGGTCGTTTAAAAAGGTAATATTCTCGTGGTTTCTCATGTGACTTTTCCCCCAATATGAAGTTCTGTTTGCTTTGACCAATCTCTACGAGGCTGGAACCAAGGCAACCACAGAAAAGCAGAACCTCCCCTTCTGAATAATAATGTAAATAAGGTATCGGTTTCAAAGAAAAATCTAAAAACTTGTTTTCACTTTGTCATTATGCTGTATTGTGTGTAGATTGTTTCTTTTCCCTCAATCAATCAATTTTAGAATAAGGCTGTAACGTAACAAAATATCGAAAACGTCAAGGGGTCTGAATACCCTCTGAATAGTGTACATTCAGTGATTCTGTCCCTTCATAGGACAAAGAGGGTGCTTGTTCTAGAGAATAGATGGTAGATGGAAACCGCAAGAGAAATCAATTTGGTTCATTCAAGAAACAAGAGGCTTATTTCCCAGATGTTTTAAAAACTAGCTTACTAAATAACTACAATTACTCAAACCTTGACAAACACAGAAAAGTAGGTGTCAATTCTCAGTGTCAAAAATCACCCAACAGATTCAGTGTGCATTTAAGTGGTTGGCCATCGGGTACAGTAGTAAAATGAAAAATAGAAACACACATTAATACACTGAAGAACAAGTTACCTTTATGGAATTTGGTGGTACTGCTCTCTTCCTCAACCTCTCTTTAGATGTTCATTATGGGGTTTGTGCACATTGCAATGGACCACATAGCTAAGGCCAATAGCACAGATCCATAGCCCAGTGTAGATCAAGCACTGGGTCATGTTCATTAGGGCATGCCAAGGAAAATGTTTGGAAATGGAACATTTATTTTTGGAGAAATCCAGGTAGTCCTTCCCTGTGTCTGTTTTCTCAAATTTGGTGCCTAATGAACATTATACTATTATAAGGTTACTAAGCACCAAGTCAGAGTGGAAGGGAGGCACCATCCTTTTAGGGAGGAACTGAAACGTCAGGGTGAATCTTCTGCTTCTGGGTCTCCTTTGGTGTGGAGGGCCTATTCCATTCTGATGGTATTGGCACGGTAAGAGAGATGTGGTTGGGAAATGAGAGAAGGAGGACAAGGACAGCACAGGCCACAAAACCCAGACAGTAGTGGCTGTAGATTAGCATAGCATAGCCGAGCCAGGGTTGAAGGGACCGAGACTTCAGCTTGCCCTTACTAGAGAAACAGCACCCATTTTCACTTTCCCAGGATCAAGACTCAAATCAGAAAAATGATCGAACAGAGAGGTCATAGAAAATTGTTCAGTTGGTTACCTTCACCAAAGCAGAGAAAGGAGAGCTCCTCCTAGAGAATCTTGACAATGTATGACACCTTTCTTCCTCTAAGCCTTGAACTAGACTCATTTAGAGAGGCCATGGCTGGTTAGGCTAACGAATGCTAGCTGTAAGGCTAACTGATGAAGGTTTTAAGGCTTAAAGCTTTTGAGGTTGGTTCCCATGAGCCTAAACACCGAGCTGTGGTCAAGGGGAACGGCTGTTAATTGGTCCATTATTAGTCAAAATACGCTCTTATTAATTATGGTGTCCACCATTTTATTAGTCTTAACATTGTCCTCCATAACAACAGTTCTCCTGCTGTCCTTGGGGGGAGAACATGGCCCAATTTAATAGTCCTTCGGCTCAGTCAGTCAGTGTTCGTAATGGGGTTCCAGTTTCTATAAAAGCCCAGAGGTGGGGAGGAAACTGTGCTCAGGGCTGCCAGGGCTTCCTGTCTTTGCCCCTCTGTTCGGAAATGTGTTTGTAGCGACACTTGTCCCCAAAATGGCAGCCAGTGGTCCTCCAGAAGTAACACTCATCTCCATTCACTGGGCCACGACGTCTGGGACTGGAAATGGGGCAAAAGGTTGGAATGTTATGTAGAGGTGATTTTGGGATGAAATTATACCCATTTTCAAGTAGGCTCATCCACAACTGATTTCCTTTTGGTTTATAGAGTTTAAAAAAATTATAACTATTCCACCTTTACAAAGTTTTTAGCTTATTCTTGATTTACCTACGGTGTTGAAATAGGCAAAAACTTGGAAATATGAATTATCCTTTAAAGTTGCAGTGAAACAGCCACATCTGCGGTATTACAACAATGAAAGGGAAAGGGGGGTACCTAGTCAGTTGTACAACAATGCATTCAACTGAGAATCTGTCTCCCACATTTTATTTTTATTACGTTGCTGGATGCTCATCTCCTTTTCAGAAACAAAACAATAAATGCGCCTGGGGGCAACCAGTGGTACCGTTTTACCTTTTACATATCTCAGCCTTATAAGGGTGCGGTTCCTTACCAAGTAGCAGCAGCTGCCTGTTGCGATGCGGGGGGGCTACTCTTGAGGGGGATTGGCAGAACCCTCTGGGTGTTACGGTCTGGGTAGCGAACCACCAACCTTGTATTCTCTATACTGTAGCCCTGTGAGGGAATACACATACACCCATAAAATACAAATACATTAAAGATCAATAGAAAATAATTCATTGTGCATTTTTGTAAGAATCCGAAAGATAAAATGTCAAGAAAAAGTTAACAAGAACTACAATATACAAAACAGAAGAGGCCACAGCATCTTATGTCACAGAAGGCCACTCACGTTGAGTTTCTCCATGGCCCGCGATGCCATGTTGGCGTTCTTGAAGTTGACAAATGCACAGAACCGCTCGTGGATAACTCGTATGCTGTCTATCTCCCCATAGGTTTGAAAGAGGTCCAACAGGTGTTTCTCAGCAATCTCAGTGGTCACGTTCCCCACCCAGAGAGACGCACACAAGGACCTGAAGAAAAGAAAGTGAGACCGATTAGGGAAAAGACATCATTACGTCCACACAGTGGTCATGTTACACACACAGAAATCCAAAAGGTATGCATACAAACATACACCAATCCATCCATCCATATATAGTAGCAAGAAAAAGTATGTGAACCCTTTGGAATTACCTGGATTTCTACATAAATTGGTCAAATTTGATCTGATCTTCATCCAAGTCACAACAATAGACAAACCGTGTGCTTAAACTAATAACACACAAATGGTATTTTTCTTGTATATATTGAATACATTATTTCAACATTCACAGTGTAGGTTGGAAAAAGTATCAACCTCTAGGCTAATGACTACACCAAAAGCTAATTGGAGTCAGGAGTCAGCTAAACTGGAGTCCAAACAATGAGATGAGATTGGAGATGTTGGTTAGAGCTGCCTTGCCCCATAAAAAAAACTCACAAAATTTGAGTTTGCTATTCACAGGAAGCATTGCCTGATGTGAACCATGACTCAAACAAATATCTTAGAATTGTTGACTTGCAGAGTTGGAAAGGGTTACAAAAGTATATCTAAAAGCCTCGATGTTAATCAGTCGGTAAGACAAATTGTCTATAAAAATTGAGAAAGTTCAGCACTGTTGCTACTCTCCCTAGAAGTGGTCGTCCTGCAAAGATGACTACAAGAGCACTGCGCAGAATGCTCAATGAGGATAAGAAGAAACCTAGTGTCAGAAATCTCTGGAACATCTCTGTTGACGAGTCTACGATACCCAAAACACTTAAGAATGGTGTTCATGGGAGGACACGACGGAAGAAGCACCTGCTGTCCAAATAAAAAAAACATTGCTGCACGTCTGAAGTTTGAAAAAGTGCACCTGGATGTTCCACAGTGCTACGGGCAAAATATTCTGTGGACAGATGAACCTACAGTGGAGTTGTTAGTAAGGAACACACAACACTATGTGTGGAGAAAACAGAACACCAACATCAAAACCTCATCCCAACTGTAAAGTATGGTGGAGGGAGCATCATGGTTTGGGGCTGCTTTGCTGCCTCAGTGCCTGGACAGCTTGCCATCATTGATGGAAAAATGAATTCAAGTTTATCAAGACATTTTGCAGGAGAATGTTAGTGTATCTGTCCACCAATTGAAGCTCAACAGAAGTTGGGTGATGCAACAGGACAACGACCCAAAACACAGAAGTAAATCAACAGAATGGCTTCAACAGAAGAAAATACGCCTTCTGAAGTGGCCCAGTCAGAGTCTTGACCTCAATGCGATTGAGATGCTGTGGTATGAACGAGGGCAGTTCACATACTTTTCCCACCCTGAACTGAGAATGTTTACACGGTGTGCTCAATAAAGACATGAACATGTATAATTGTTTGTTTTTTATTAGTTTAAGCAGATTGTCTATTGTTGTGACCTAGATGAAGATCAGATCAAATTTTATGACCAATTTATGCAGAACTCAAGGTATTTCCAAAGGGTTCACATACTTTCTTGCCACTGTAAGCACACACACGTTTGGACACACTAACTCATTCAAGGGTTTTTATTTGTACTATTTTCAACATTGTAGAATAATAGTGAAGGCATCAAAAATATGAAATAACACATATGGAATCATGTAGTAACCAAAAAAGTTTAACGAATCAAAATAAATGGTATATTATTCAAAGTAGCCACCCTTTCCCTTGATGACAGCTTTGCACACTCCTGGCATTCTCTCAACCAGCTTCACGAGGAATGCTTTTCCAACAGTCTTGAAGGAGTTCTCACATATGCTGAGCACTTATTGGCTGCTTTTTATTCACTCTGCGGTCCAACTCATCCCAAACCATCTCAATTGGGTTGAAGTTGGGTGATTGTGGAGGCCAGGTCATCTGATGCAGCACTCCATCACATTCCTTCTTGGTCAAATATCCCCTTACACAGCCGAGGTGTGTTGGGTCATTGTCCTGTTGAAAAACAAATGGATAGTCCTACTAAACGCAAACCAGATGGGATGGCATATCGCTGCTGTGGTAGTCATGCTTGTTATGTGTGCCTTGAATTCTAAATAAATCACTGACAGTGTCACCAGCAAAGCACCCCGCCCGACACCACTACCTTCATGCTTAACAGTGGGAACCACATATGCAGAGATCATCCGTTCACCCAATCTTTGCATCTTGCGATAGAAAAATTAAATTTACCTGAATTGTTTGATATTAATAGTTAGCAATTAATGCTTAATAAACAGAAGGATATTTCTGTCCTGTTAGTGTCTCTGTTTTTATGGTCTCCACTCTAGTTCCCTGCAGCTAATCTGGGCGTATGGTCACCAGAGATGGCTTGAGCTGACAAATGAGCTAAAGACTGAATTACAAAGACAAGATGTGGTGGGTTTATCCGAGGTAGCCAGGAGGAGTTTAGAACAATTCCTCATGGTCTCTAAATCACCCTTGCATCTGGGAAACTAAGCCAGGGTGGGGTTAAGACAACAACCCACGTGTAGATAATGACAGGATGAAGCTACTATGTGGTAGTAAACTATGTGGTAGTAAACTATGTGGTAGAGCAGGGTCACGAGGTATTATATGGTAAAGTGCAACCGCCCATACAAGAGAACATATTTGGGAGATTCAAGAACAATGCAACTCAGGAAAACCCTAGGAGTTTTAATCTCGCGAGAGACTGTTTTATTTTCAAATATATTTATTGAATTGACGAAAGGGAGGAAGAGATGAGTAATTAAAGTGGCCTCCCTGAGAAGTGTTTGTTTTGACCATAATAACATAAATTATGTTTTTACCTGGTAACATAGCGTTAGACAGAAAAACAGACGTCGTGTACAGTTGAGATTGTAGAGGGCTTTCTGAGTTTAATGGACAACAAATGTAGACTAGTGAAGGTAACAAAGGAAAGTAGATCAATTGGAAAGTAAGAATTTCACATTTTAATTGTTTGGATTGATTAAGATTTGGCGGATGTATTTTCTACATTTAGCGCATTACAGGTTCATCTTAAAATAGATATTTAATGAGTGTGAAGTAAAAAAGGAATATCCAGCAGATATTGTATTCTAAAAATTATAATCTGTTTAATCTAGATTGAAATGAGTATTGAATATCCAGGCTGCATCACATCCAGCCGTGATTGGGAGGGAGTACAATGGACTTAATATCATCATGTTTTGATTGTATTTAAAACCTTTGGGTTGCTGATTATGATTAGTATAGTGAAATACAGCAGTTTTATAAAAAGTTATCTGGAGGCAAAGAGGAGTTCATTAAATAAGGCCTGACCATTTTTGTTTGTTTTTACCATAGTTTCAAGAACCCACCAACCCACACATTTGTTGGTGTTTTTTAAAATGCTATGTTTGATTTATTGTGAGTGTTCTATTTCATTTGGTTTTAGTAGGGTTTACACGGGTTAGTGCCGAGGTAGCTTAAAAGGGGCACAAGTTTTTATTTTCAGAGTTTTACTTGAACACGCAAATTATTTTGATAAAAGAATGTACTGGAGAATCTTAGTGTAAACCTGGGATATGAAATGTTTTTAGATAATTGGTCTAATTAGAGAAAGTAACACTTATTTGATGAGTTTGAATAAACTCCGACCTCTGTCCTTTCTAGTGTGGTTTAATCGCCCTCCCTGGAATGCCGACAGATATTCGATAAAGATTTAAAGTGTAATTTATAATACTGATAATTACGGAGAAGTTATATAACTAATAGAACCACGAGAAGGATAGACCTGTCTCTAGTCTATTTTTACTATGAAGTCATGGGTAGAAAAGTTTTTGGGGAGTTATTAAGGGTAGTAATTTGAATTTGTAGTATTGTTTTTAACACAGTCACTATGTGAATCGTGTCAAAGTGGGGGAATTACCAGTCTTTTGGATTGAAGTTTACACACCAAGTGATATATAGAAATGTATTGAGTGATGTATGAAGGTGTTTGTCCTGTTTGGTTTTGATAAATCTCACCAGATTGGGATAATTTCCTGGTCGGGATAATCTGGGAAACTAAGACAGGGTGGGGTTAAGACAACAACCCACGTGCAGATAACGACAGGAGTGGCTTATGATGCTCCTTGGTCTGCATGAGGGGAGGGGGGGGTGAACCAACCATGACTGAGCATTGTTAACATCAACTATATATAGTACTCTGCATTTGTGTAAAGGTTAGGTTACTTGGTCCAACACTCAAGAGTGGGGTGGGTCGACCAGCCTCATTATTGCAATAACTCATCGATATTAAATGAAGATGATTGTTTGAAGAAATTACCAAATATCGCTCAGTACTAAATTTTCACGATAGTCTAACAAAGACACGGCAGTTGGAACCAAAAATCTCAAATTTGGACTCAGACCAAAAGGACAGATTGCCACCAGTCTACTGTCCATTGCTTGTGTTTCTTGGCCAAAGCAAGTCTTCTTATTGGTGTCCTTTAGTAGTAGTTTGCAGCAATTCAACCATGAAGGCCTGATTAAACACAATCTCCTCTAAACAGTTGATGTTGAGATGTGTCTGTTACTTGAACTCTGAAGCATTTATTTAGGTTGCAATCTGAGGTGGAGTTAACTCTAATGAACTTATCCTCTGCAGCAGAGGTAACTCTGTCTTCCTTTCTTGTGGCAGTCCTCATGAGAGCCAGTTTCATCATAGTGCTTGGTGGTTTTTGAGACTGCACTTGAAGAAACATTCAAAGTTCTTTACATTTTCCGAATTTACTTAGCTTCACGTCTTAAAGTAATGCTGGACTGTCATTTCTCTTTGCTTATTTGAGCAGTTCTTGCCTTATTATGAATTTGGTCTTTTACCAAATAGGGCTATCTTCTGTATAATACCCTACCTTGTCACAACACAACTGATTGGCTCAAACGGATTAAGGGGAAAATAAATTCCACAAATTAAGTTAAGGCACACCTGTTAATTGAAATGCATTCCAGGTGACTACCTGATGAAGCTGGTTGAGAGAATGCCAAGAGTGTGCAAAGCTGTCAAAGCAAAGGGTGACTACATTGAAGAATCTCAAACATAAAATATACACTGCTCAAAAAAATAAAGGGAACACTAATATAACACATCCTAGATCTGAATTAATGAAATATTCTTATTATTTTGTTTTTCTTTACATAGTTGAATGTACTGACAACAAAATCACACAAATTATCAATGGAAATCAAATTTATCAACCCATGGACATCTGGATTTGGAGTCACACTCAAAATTAAAGTGGAAAACCACACTACAGGCTGATCCAACTTTGATGTAATGTCCTTAAAACAAGTCAAAATGAGGCTCAGTAGTGTGTGTGGCCTCCACGTGCCTGTATGACCTCCCTACAACGCCTGGGCATGCTCCTGATGAGGTGGCGGATGGTCTCCTGAGGGATCTCCTCCCAGACCTGGACTAAAGCATCCGCCAACTCCTGGACAGTCTGTGGTGCAACGTGGCGTAACATGGCGTTGGTGGATGGAGCGAGACATGATGTCCCAGATGTGCTCAATTGGATTCAGGTCTGGGGAACGGGCGGGCCAGTCCATAGCATCAATGTCTTCCTCTTGCAGGAACTGCTAACACACTCCAGCCACATGAGGTCTAGCATTGTCTTACATTAGGAGGAACCCAGGGCCAACCGCACCAGCATATGGTCTCACAAGGGGTCTGAGGATCTCATCTCGGTACCTAATGGCAGTCAGGCTACCTCTGGCGAGCACATGGGGGGCTGTGCGGCCCCCCAAAGAAATGCCACCACCAAACCGGTCTTGCTGGTGGATGATGCAGGCAGCAGAACGTTCTCCATGGAATCTCCAGACTGTCACGTGCTCAGTGTGAACCTGCTTTCATCTGTGAAGAGCACAGGGCGCCAGTGGCGAATTTGCCAATCTTTGTGTTCTCTGGCAAATGTCAAACGTCATGCACGGTGTTGGAGTGTAAGCACAGCCCCCACCTGTGGACGTCGGGCCCTCATACCACCCTCATGGAGTCTGAGAGAGTCCGTTTCTGACCTTTTGAGCAGACACATTCACATTTGTGACCTGCTGAAGGTCATTTTGCAGGGCTCTGGCAGTGCTCCTCCTTGCACAAAGGCGGAGGTAGCGGTCCTGCTGCTGGGTTGTTGCCCACCTACGGCCTCCTCCACGTCTCCTGATGTACTGGCCTGTCTCCTGGTAGTGCCTCCATGCTCTGGACACTACGCTGACAGACACAGCAAACCTTCTTGCCACATCTCGCATTGATGTGCCATCCTGGATGAGCTGCACTACCTGAGCCACTTGTGTGGGTTGTAGACTCCGTCTCATGCTACCACTAGAGTGAAAGCACCGCCAGCATTCAAAAGTGATCAAAACATCAGCCAGGAAGCATAGGAACTGAGAAGTGGTCTGTGGTCCCCACCTGCAGAACCACTCCTTTATTGGGGGTGTCTTGCTAAATGCCTATAATTTCCACCTGTTGTCTATTCCATTTGCACAACAACATGTGAAATTTATTGTCAATCAGTGTTGCTTCCTAAGTGGACAGTTTGATTTCACAGAAGTGTGATTGACTTGGAGTTGTTGAAGTGTTCCCTTCATTTTTTTGAGCAGTGTATTTAGATTTGTTTAACAATTTTTTGGTTACAACATGATCCATGTGTTATTTCATTGTTTTGATGTCTTCACTAATATTCTACAACCCTGGGTTGAGTAGGTGTCCAAACCTTTGACTGGTGCTATATATATATATATAACCGTTCAAAAGTTTGGGGTTACTTAGAAATGTCCTTGTTTTTGAAAGAAAGCACTTTTTTTGTCCATTAAAATAACATCAAATTGAACAAAAATACAGTGTAGACAGAAATACAGACATTACTATTATAGCTGGGAACGGAAGATTTTTTAAAATGGATTATCTTCATAGGCGTAGAGGCCCATTATCAGCAACCATCACTCCTGTGTTCCAATGGCATGTGTTAGCTAATCCAAGTATTTCATTTTAAAAAGGCTAACTGATTAGAACCCTTTTGCAATTATGTTAGCACAGTTAAAAACTGTTCTGATTAAAGAAGTAATAACTAGTCTAAAGAAGGCCAGTTTTGAGTATCAGCATTTGTGGGTTTGGTTACAGGCTCAAAATGGCCAGAAAAAAAAAAAAAAATCTGAAACTCTTGTTTCTTGTTCTGAGAAATTAAGGCTATTCCATGCAGGAAATTGCCAAGAAACTGAAGATCTTGTACAACGCTGTGTACTACTCCCTTCACAGAACAGCGCAAACTGGTTCTAACCAGAATAGAAAAAGGAGTAGGAGGCCCTGGTGCACAACTGAGCAAAAGGACAAGTACATTAGTGTCACGTTTGAGAAACAGATGTCTCACAAGTCCTCAACTGGCAGCTTCATTAAATAGTACCCGCAAAACACCAGTCTCAACGTCAACAGTGAAGAGGCGACTCCGGGATGCTGGCCTTCTAGGCAGAGTTGTAAAGAAAAAGCCATCTCTCAATTTCCTCCTACAACAGGACAATGACACAAAGCACAGCTCCAACCTACGCAATAACTATTTAGGGAAGTAGCAGTCAGCTGGTATTCTGTCTCTAATGGAGTGGCCAGCACAGTCACCGGATCTCAACCCTATTGAGGTAGTGGTGGAAGCAGCTTGGTACGTAAGAAGTGCCCATCAAGCCAATCCAACTTCAGATTACCTCAACAAATTGACAACTAGAAAGCCAAAGGTCTGCAAGGCTGTGATTCATCAAATTATCCTCCATTTGCAGCAAAGCAGAGTTAGGACAATTTTTATTTAAATTAAAAATCATTCTTTATAACTTTGTCAACATCTTGACTATATTTCCTACTGATTTTGGAACTTATATGTTATCATGGAAAACAAGGTATTTTCTAAGTGACCCCAAAATTTTGAACGATAGTATACATGTAATTATATTTTAAAATCAGGGGCCATGACCCCTTTAGGGTAAACATGATTGGCTAATATCCACCTACCCTGGCAGGCTCAATGAGGAGTCCTGGCTCACCACTGAGGAGAGGGAAGACAAATTAATTATTACATTAAAAAAAAAAAACATTTATGTGCAACCTTCACATTCCAGAGCAATAACCTAGAAAATGTGTTGCTTTCTTTCCCAGTCATTGAAATTAGACTAATTCCTGACATTGCTGCCCTCTAGGTTTAGATGAGAAATTGCATGTACTGGCACAGCCTAGATGGTGGGTGGGTGGTGTTTGTGCCTGGATAAGACAAAGCAGCTAGCAAGGTACTGCTCCATGTCAGGTGACATATGCAGTGTAGCTCTGTAGAACATTCTATCTATATCCGTAAGTGTCCAGATAGCCATGTACTTTGAAATGTTTGAATCCTTCTCAAATGTAAAGTAATTTGTGGATTCAAATAAAGTATTTAAAATGTGTGTGTGTGAGCGTCGTAACTAGGGCTTTTGCGGTGACCGTATTACTGCCACACCGGCAGTCATGACCGCAGTAAAATTCCACGTGACCGTTGAGTCATGGTAACCTCCTCTTATGCACTCTGGACATGTGTTGGTCTGGGATTCAAACCAGCGACCTTTCGGTTACTGGCTCTTAACTGCTAGGCTACCTGCCGCCCCAGGCTACTGGCCTGGTACTCAGGGCTCTATTGTCCCTTTAACCGCTCTGACATCAATTCAAATGGAATCGAAAATGACAAACTCATCAAAACAGTATGTGCTTTTAAAACTCACCTCACTGTGATTGATCAATTTGAAGACAGAAGTTCAACAACCGTTTGAAACGGAGTGTAAATATGGTCATTGTGGATGTTGTTTCAAAGCCTAACAACAAAATGAACAGTGCTTTCTAAGGTGATGATTCATTCAAAACATTCATACGCATATTAGAGCTTATGCATACACATACACCTATTAGCCGAAGCCAACCACCAAAACATAAAAAATAAAAAAACTATTGTGTTATACAACACGGCCTACCGCATTTCACACAAGTCAGAAAAAAAAGACACGATTTAAGATGTCTTTGGTACATAATTGGTCTTGCCTATACTTCAAAATTAAACAAATTCTAGTAATTGCCTTTGAGCGTGGACCGTATTATTATGCATACTGGATGGACCTTATGCTACACTCCAAACTTTTTATCCATGAGTCTGGGCCTAGGCGATGCTTGTATTTTCAGAATTAATAGGCCGACATTCCTTTTAGCTACAGAATCTCACCACTCTGTTTCCATCTCCATTCCTTTCTCTTTTGTTGTAAAAACATGTTACTATCGATGGTCCAGAACAGATTTCCCTTGGTTTCCCAAATGAACTGGGTAGCTGCAGGAAAAAGGTTGGAGAGCCCATGGCATACAGGGTTTGGATGGAGTATTACCTGTGGTACAGCGAGAGGCTGCATGCTCCTCCAACGGTGTTTAAGGCGCGGAGTGAAATAACCGACATGATTGAAAAACGAACCAGCTATTCGAGTGCATATGGGATGACGTCGTTATTCCCCTGCCCATTTGATAATGGGCCATTCTAAATTTAAAAAATAATTTTAAATATTAGTAAAGATAAGAATAAATTGAGAATAGCAAAAATAAGATAATTTTGTGAGAGACCATCGTGTGCAGGCTGAGACAAGGAACAGAGCAAGCTTTTTTTTTTCTCAAACCATCAATAGCCTATAGTCGCATCATGCAGCCCATATAAGTTTTGATTTCTAAGACAGTCTAAAGTTTGTATCATTTACAACTATAGTTGACAAATCTAACATATAGGACCTGTTTCAAATTATAGGCTATTTTTTGCATTCCAATGCAAGTGCCTTTCTATTTTAGTCAGCTAAGTTCAATTATATTATTTTAACTATAAAATCCTATATCATAATGCTTCTTTAGACCTACCTAAAATAAATATTTGTGATGTGTATATTAAATTGATTTAAATGTAAATGTTCGAAAGGCACGCATCAACGGCTTGTGTGCGGAGGCCAGTAAATGCTAACCGTGTTTATCCTAATTAACGACAATTACCGTGAGACCAGCAGTCTTTTGCATGACAATAACCAGCTGACAAAATGTCATGACTGCCACAGCCCCAGTCCTCACCCCTAGAAGCCTCAGGTGAAGCCAGTACAGCCTGTACACTGGTGAATCTCTCCAGCAGCAACACACTCTGCATCTCCTCAAAACCCAGCTCCTAGAAAGAGCGAGAAAAGAAGGGACAGCGAGAGAGCGAGAGAGTTAGGAGGCAAGACTACGGATCCATCCCTTCAGTCTAGCGGCTTCCTCTCCTTGTCTGCTTTGAAAGTGATTGGAGAGTTAAATGCAAACTTATGAATGCAGCACAATGTTTTCCCCTGTCCTGTGTTTTTCAGATCAGTGCAGATGTAGGAGACCACTTTAGACTATTGAGATGCACCCTAAAACTCATAAGTGCATGAACAGTAACACCCCTAGATGTTACACAAATTTGTTGCAGCCCTGAACTAACTCACCTGATCACCTATTCAATGGCTTGATTATTAGTTAACAAGTTGAATCAAATGTGATGTAGTTAAAATACATGGAACGGCTGGGGGTCCCAGGGGAGAGTTGAAAACCTCCAGTCTTCCTGTCCTTAGCTGCTTGTCATGAAGGAAAGGATATTAGCCAATTTAGTTGATCTGGAACATAACCATACGCTGCCATTTCACATACGTACTGTGTGACCATGGACAGCACATCAGCACGTGTGTACGCAGGCTTGAATTGTCTGTGTATTAATATTTGATGTAGTACTCTGAAGTTGAAGAGGCTGTGTGTGTGTGTGTGTGTGTGTGTGTGTGTGTGTGTGTGCGCACGTGCGAGCGGCTGAATCCAAAATCATTCCCTTCTCCTTCACCTCGCCCCTCCACTTAAGCGTTCAAGTGCACCTCCGCCATATGCACAAGTGTCCAAAGCTGTGGGAGTGAAAATGATCAAGGGTGGAGGTGTGCCTAATTATATGTCCCATGCATTTGTTTAGGTCTGATTTCCAGAGTTGACACATAATAGATTAAATGCCTCAAATTTAATGTTTAACGACCCTGTGCAGTAAAAAAATTGATGTTCCTGTGTTTCACATATTTCCACACGATGAGGTTGGGATAATATGTGAAAATTATGATGTCCTTTGAGTGCAAGAGCTGTTTGAAAAGACCGCCTGAGATTTCAGTGTGTAGTGGTGGGATAGAGTTTTGCCCTGCCTGGTGTAATCATCAGGAGGTGAATCAGTTAGACCGTTCCAAACCTCTCTAACCTCGCTAATAACAGCTAGTTTTCAGTTTCCTCCTCCCCACTCAGACCACTCCCAGATAGTTTTAGCAAAATTCTTGCTTGAGAAACTGCTCTTTGCTAAGAAGCTTTTTTTTTTTACCATTTTGATAGAAAACAATCACAGTACTTAATTGTTAATTGATAAAAGTCCAATGCAGGCGTTAACTGTTACTGAGGTTAACATCTTGTAAAACAACAGGGGTGATTTGTTCATTCGAATTTCATGCTTGTTTTATTATTTAAAAGTGGAACATGAATTGTATCATTCAAGCCACGAGTGAGTCCCGAAGTTGATGGGTTAACTGATCCCCTCAACACTCTCTGGAATACACCCTCCGAGTTTCGTCAGCAACACTCCAAGAGTGTTGGTAGGGGCAAGGTGGTGGCTTGGGATTCAACAGGAGTATGTGAGTGAGCGAGCGTGTGTGTACCATAAGCTGTAAGACTTTGCAGTTGAAGAGATCGATGACGGCCTCCTCACAGTCTTCATCCAGCATCAGCACCTGTTCCATGGCTTTCTCCGCCTCACTGTACCTCTACACACACACGCGTTCAGAGGTAAAGACACAAAAAGCCGGCATAAAAATGATAGAACTGATGAAAAACCAGTAAATGCAGTATATTCGTCCTATAGAATAGATTACAATACATGACAATAGAATAGGACAGGTCAGAACATGAAAGTGATGTAGTCTGTGGCCCACCTTCATGCCAATGAGTGCGCTGCCCTTGCGGAAGTGTCCTTTAGGCCAGGCAGCTGCCAGCTGGATGGACCTCTCAGCATCAGACAGGGCCTGGGGGTACTGCTCCAAACAGCTATAACAGTACGACCGGTTCCCAAAGAACCTGGAGATATAGACAAACAGACATGCATAGAGATAGAGGAGAAATGGTTATCTATCAATGTCATATACACTTCTGCCAATGTATTGATGTCGGATATATAATAAGCGTATTGGCGTTAGAAGTCAGGTTGCAAAGGGAGAATATATTACTTCAAACTTTCAAAGTTTACCAGTAAACTACCAGAATTTGGGTAAGTTTACATTTTATCAGTTGACATCTAGTGGCCTTTTTTGGTAGTTCAGCTTCTCTGGCTGTCTGTGACCTTATCACGTAAAACATACAAAATAAAATAAGATGAGTGAACACCATTGGTGTTTAATATGAGGGTTTAAGCATGAAATACCCTTAATATTTGTATTTCAAACTTATTGGTTTTACTATGTCGAATAGGTCTGTGTTGTTAATGTTTTGGCGCATAAAGTTGTAGCAGTTGTGAAAAATTCAATAGTTTGAAGCGTTGTAGAGTTAATTGAAAACGCCACTGTTTAGACACTTTTTCCATGAATTAGACTATCACTTGGACCATATGGTCTATCCACTAAACTCCACACACACACAGGGCAAAAAAGTATTTAGTCAGCCACCAATTGTGCAAGTTCTCCCACTTAAAAAGGTGAGGCCTGTAATGTTCATCATAGGTACACTTCAACTATAACAGACAAAATTAGATTTTTTTTCCCCCAGAATATCACATTGTTGGATTTTTAATGAATTTATTTGAAAATTGTGGAAAATAAGTATTTGGTCAATAACAAGTTTCTCAATACTTTGTTATATACCCTTTGTTGGCAATGAGAGGTCAAACGTTTTCAGTAAGTCAGTAAGGTTTTCACACACGGTTGCTGGTATTTTGGCCCATTCCTCCATGCAGATCTCCTCTAGATCTCCTCTAGAGCAGTGATATTTTGGGGCTGTTGCTGGGCAACACGGACTTCCAACTCCCTCCAAAGATTTTCTATGGGGTTGAGATCTGGAGACTCAAAAATCAAAATCTCACGATACATGGCCCCATTCATTCTTTCCTTTACACGGATCAGTCGTCCCGGTTCCTTTGCAGAAAAACAGCCCCAAAGCATGTTGTTTTCACCCCCATGCTTCACATTAGGTATGGTGTTCTTTGGATGCAACTCAGAATTCTTTGTCCTCCAAACACAACGAGTTGAGTTTTTACCAAAAAGTTATATTTTGGTTTCATCTGACCATATGACATTCTCCCAATCTTCTTCTGGATCATCCAAATGCTCTCTAGCAAACTTCAGACGGGCCTGGACATGTACTGGCTTAAGCAGGGGGACACATCTGGCACTGCAGGATTTGAGTCCCTGGCGGCATAGTGTGTTACTGATGGTAGGCTTTGTTACTTTGGTCCCAGCTCTCTGCAGGTCATTCACTAGGTCCCCGCGTGTGGTTCTGGGATCTTGTGATCATTTTGACCCCACGGGGTGAGATCTTGCGTGGAGCCACAGATCGAGGGAGATTATCAGTGGTCGTGTATGTCTTCCATTTCCTAATAATTGCTCCCACAGTTGATTTCTTCAAACCAAGCTGCTTACCTATTGCAGATTTAGTCTTCCCAGCCTGGTGCAGGTCTACAATTTTGTTTCTGGTGTCCTTTGACAGCTCTTTGGTCTTGGCCATAGTGGAGTTTGGAGTGTGACTGTTTGAGGTTGTGGACAGGTGTCTTTTATACTGATAACAAGTTCAAACAGGTGCCATTAATACAGGTAACAAGTGGAGGACAGAGGAGCCTCTTAAAGAAGAAGTTACAGGTCTGTGAGAGCCAGAAATCTTGCTTGTTTGTAGGTGACCAAATACTTATTTTCCAACATAATTTGCAAATAAATTCATCAAAAATCCTACAATGTGATTTTCTGGATTTTTCCCCCCTCCTTTTGTCTATAGTTGAAGTGTACCTATGATGAACATTACAGGCCTCATCTTTTTAAGTGGGAGAACTTGCACAATTGGTGGCTGACAATACTTTTTTGCCCCACTGTATCTTTTTTTAAATGCACTATGCATTGTGGGTTGAATGCTGTAACAGTATAAAACAATTAATAAAAGTCCCATGATGGTAGTGGCTGCCCATGACTGCTTATCACTTATTAACCATGATTATTTCACATTACTTTAACCTCTTCAGTCGACCCTCTACTTTTTTGAACATTCTGTTAAAAATCGCGCAACATTTCAGCGCCCTGCTACTCATGCCAGGAATATAGTATATGCATTTGCTTAGTCTGTGTGGATAGAAACCACTCAGACGTTTAAAAAACTGGTTAAATCACTGCTGTGGCTTTACCAGAACGGCATTTACATCGAAAAGCACAGGAAAAACTGATCACTGAAAATGGGAAAATATATCCATGCGCTACTTGAACCCATTGATAAAGGTGAACCACAATTAATTGACTGAGGTTGCAGTACCTACAGCTTCCACACGGTGTCTAGAGTCTTGTCATTTCCCTTCGAGTTTTTTCTTGGTCAAACACATGCAGGGCACCGTATCTCCTCAGGTCTAGGACCGGATATTTTCGTTGAGTTTCTAGCCGGACATTTTTCCAGACGGACAGCTAATGATCTTTACATCGCCTCCTGGTGAATTTTATCGCTTATTAACGTTTACTAATACCTAAAGTTGCATTACAAACGTATTTCGAAGTGTTTTGTGAAAGTTTATCGTCGACTTTTTGAATTTTAAAAAATGACGTTACGTTTTGAAACGATGTTTTTTTCGTTTATCACACAGTCTACATATAACGATATCTAGGCTTTATATGGACCGATTTAATCGAAATAAAGACCCAAATAGTGTTTATGGGACATCTAGGAGTGCCAACAAAGAAGATGGTGAAAGGTAATGAATGTTTTCTATTTTATTGTGCGGTTTGTGTAACGCCGAAATGCTAATTATTTTGTTTACGTCCCCTGTGGGTCTTTTGGGGTGTTGCATGCTATCAGATAATAGCTTCTCATGCTTTCGCCGAAAAGCATTTTAAAAATCTGACTTGTTGCCTGGATTCACAACGAGTGTAGCTTTAATTCGATACCCTGCATGTGTATTTTAATGAACTTTTGAGTTTTAACTAATACTATTAGCATTTAGCGTAGCGCATTTGCATTTCCAGAGCTCTAGTTGGGACGCAAGCGTCCCGAGTAGAAGCAAGAGGTTAATAAAATATTTCAGTTGATATACACAACTGTTTTTTTGACTACTATTATTTAATTTAAAGTCATCAACTCAACTCTATTGAGCTGCTGTCTATGCGGTCTGCCAAAATGACTATTTTAGTAGTTCTTAAAATAAGGCATACTTTTATGACTGCTGAATACCAATAGCTTGAAGCAAGTACTCTCCAATCACGTCTCGTACACAGCAGCCGTAAAGGAAACTTGACAAGTATCCGCACAATGGATTATGGTCATTGAAGTTAATTATCACGTTTTCCGCAATAAACTATGTAGAACATTGGCCTGTTGGAAGCTACAACACCATACTATGTCGCACAGCTTGGCCACGAACGGATTTCTCTCTAGAGAAACTACAGCGCAATGTGCACATTGAGCTAACAGAAAAATAAAAGTAAATAAATTCAGTGATGTCAGTGAAAAAAAAAAACGGCATTTCAGTTAATCGCTCAGCACTAACAGTGAGTGATATAATGTACAACATGTAATGGTGTGATATTACCTGTAATCCTTTGGGTTGTATCTGATGGCTTCTGTAAACATACTGACTGCCTGAGAATACTGGCCCTCCTGGACCAGCTTGATCCCTTTTTCTACAGGACAAACACAGTCAGACTCAAGTATGCAAACCAAAACTGAGCATGTTTGCACAGCAAGTTGTGTGTGCGAGTGTAACCTGGATGGACATCTAGACACTCACCTGTCAACAAGGCACTTCTCTTAGTCACAGCATCCGTTTCATTCACCTAGACCAAAACCAGAGAAATAATTTATAAATCGATCAAATTATTGATCACTTCCGACTCAGCGACACAAGTGACCGTGCTCTAGCCCGCACACTTAGGCAGCCGTGTGTGTGTGCGTGAGAGAGACTATACGAGGTAAAACTCAAACATTCCAAAGAAGTGTTTATCATGCCTTCCATGTTCAGAATTCACCTCTCCTTAGGGAGAACATTGAACCTGCACAGCCAACAACTAGCCATCAACACTAGTGGAGGCCGATGATAAATGTAACACTTTTTGTCTTTTGCTTACTTAAGAAAATATTTTTGTATAAGTATATTAATAATCTTACATTACATGCTGTAACAACGTTTCTAGGACATACCAGTCGTTTAAAGTAAACCGAGTGGCTGAAGTGAAATTGTACAAGTCACCCATAGTCAGGGTGAAATCTAACAGGCTGCAGGGCAGTGTTAATTTCATCAACAATAACAAAAATTAAGATTAGAAATTACTAAAACGTAACGAGAAGAGAATTCCACGTGAGACTAATGGACATTCAATTTGGCATGAGGCTCCTTTCCATGATTAGCATGCATGGCTTTGCAGACTAACGCAGTCCTCTTATTGGCGGATAATGTATTTCAGTTGCTCGGGCTGATTGAGCAGACCCGTGTCTCTCTCTCTCTCTCACACACACACACAGCTCCAAGGCCGTCACTTCAATCACTCTTCTCTCTTTTGAACTGATGTGCAGCAATGACACTTAAAATTGTAACTTACCACAATTAGAAATAATAATTGTGTTTGATAATCTTTGCTTTCATATAGGCCATTTTTTCTCTGATCACATCATAAGCTCTATTTTGCTGTGTGCTTTTATTCATATTTGTTGCCACTCACGCAGTCCAAATGAGAGTTGTGGTTGCTTTTAATATTGGAAAAGCTAATGCTATTATTAGGCGTACATTAATATTTCTGGCATTGTTGGAAAGCTCAGATTATCCTCTTCTCATGCCAATTTTTATGGGAATAAATTCAGAGCTGTAATTTTTTTAACCTGTAGCCAAGGCTTATAGCCATATAGTTAATTATGGCTGGCATTGGTTACAATCTGCAACAATAGCAATATTTCTGGGGGGGATAGTAGGCCGAGTTGGACAAGGTTATCTGAATGTACACGGTGGAAGCTAGAGGTAAATATTAATAATTTAATGGGAGGGGGAGGGGAGGGGGTTCACCGGCTATTGTGACTAAAACTAGTCAACAATTTTGCAGAGTTGAAGTCATCTGATAATGACTCAAATGTGACTAAGAGAAAAGGTATTTGAGGATTACAACGAAGACTAAAATGATCTAAAATAGCTGCGGCAGGGTTAAATGTAAAAGCATAAAAACGTTTTATTTTTATTTATTTATATGTCCCTCTTTTTACACTCCAAAAACAAACATTCATATAAACAACAACTTAAACATCTCATCTGCCCAGACCCGCATGCTCACAACCCAATCCCTAGTGCCTGCATTATTGTTTGCCACTTGGCAATAAATTGTAACAATTTATTTCTTAGTCACCCATGCCATTTCAAATCAAAAATGTATTAGTCACATGCGCTGAATAAAACAGGTTTCACCTTAGTGAAATTCTTACTTACGAGAACCTAACTAACACTGCAATAAATAAAAAATATGGATAAGAATAAGAGATACAAGTAACAAGTAATAAAGAGCAGCAGTAAAAAATAAAAATATATACAGGGGGGTGCCGGTACAGAGTGAATGTAAGGGGGCACCAGGTAGTATGTACATGTAGACAGATTTAATTAAAGTGACTATGCATAGATGACAAGAGTGGCAGTGGTGTGGGTAGGGGCAATGCAAATAGTCTGGGTAGCCATTTGATTAGATGTTCAGGGGTCTTATGGCTTGGGGGTAGAAGCTGTTTAGAAGCCTCCTGGACCTAGACTTTGTGCTCAGGTACCGCTTGCCATGCGGTAGCAGAGAGAACAGTCTATGACTAGGGAGTCTGACCATTTTTAAGGCCTTCCTCTGACACCGCCTGGTATAGAGGTCCCGGATGGCAGGAAGCTTTGACCCAGAGATGTACGGGGCTGTACGCACTACCCTCTGTAATGCCTTATGGTCACAGGCCGAGCAGATGCCCTACCAGGCAGTGATGCTCTCGATGGTGCAGCTGTAGAACCTTGTGAGGATCTGAGGACCCACACCAAATCTTTTCAGTCTCCTGAGGGGGAATAGGTTTTGTTGTGCCCTCTTCACAGCTGTCTTGATGTGCTTGGACCATGATAGTTTGTTGGTGATGTGGACACCAAGGAACTTGAAGCTCTAAACCTGCTCCACTACAGCCCCGTAGATGAGAATGGGGGGAGTGCTCGGTCCTCTTTTTCCTGTAGTCCACAATCATCTCCTTAGACTTGATCACGTTGAGGGAGATGTTGTCCTGGCACCACACAGACAGGTCTCTGACCTCTTGTTGTTGTCGGTGATCAGGCTTACCACTGTTGTGTCATCGGCAAACTTAATAATGGTGTTGAATGCCGAGCTGTAGTCAATGAATAGCATTCCCACATAGGTGTTCCTTTTGTCCAGGTGGGAAAGGGAAGTGTGGAGTGCAATAGAGATTGCATCATCTGTGGATCTGTTACGCAAATTGGAGTGGGTCTAGGGTTTCTGGGATAATGGTGATGTGAGCCATGACCAGCCCTTCAAAGCACTTCATGGCTACAGACGTGAGTGCTACTGATCGGTAGTCATTTAGGCAGGTTACCTTAGTGCCTGTGCACAAGAACACTATGGTGGTCTGCTTAAAACATGCTGGCATTACAGACTCGGACAGGGAGAGGTTGAAAATGTCAGTGAAGACACTTGCCAGTTGGTCAGCGCATGCTCGCAGTAAACGTCCTGGTAATCTTTGTACTACGGGAATGTTGTTTTGTTTAAAGATCTGCCTCACATAGGCTGCGGAGAGCGTGATCACAGTCATCCGGAAGAGCTGGTGCTCTCATGCATGTTTAAGTGTTATTTGCCTCGAAGCTAGCATAGAAGTAGTTTAGCTTGTCTGGTAGGCTCGTGTCACTGGGCAGCTCTCGGCTGTGCTTCTAATTGTAGTCTGGAATGGTTTGCAAGCCCTGCCACATCCGACGAGCGTCGGAGCCGGTGTAGTACGATTCGTTCTTAGTCCTGTATTGACACTTTCTGTTTGATGGTTCAACAGGAAGGCATAGCGGAATTCTTATACGCTTCCGGGTTAGAGTCCCGCTCCTTTAAAGTGGCAGCTATAGCCTTTAGCTCAGTGCGGATGTTTGCCTGTAATCCATGGCTTCTGGTTGGGGTATGTACGTATGGTCACTGTGGGGACGATCGATGCACTAATTGATGAAGCCAATGACAAAAATACATAGTCCGCTGCCCCTCGTCTTACCAGACGCAGCTGTTCTAAACTGCCGGTACAGTGTATAACCAGCCAGCTGTATGTTCAGCCACGACTCCATGCGACTCCATGAAGCATAAGATAGAGTTTTATATGTCCCGTTAGTAGTTTAATCTTCCGCGTAAGTCATAGATTTTATTCTCCAGACTGCACATTTGCTAGCAGAATGGAAGGAAGTAGGGGTTTATTCGATCTCCTACGAATTCGCTGAAGGCAGCCCGCCCTCTGGCCCCCTTCTCTCCACGCAAGTCACAGGGATCTGGGCCTGTTCCCGAGAAAGCAGTATATCATTCGCGTCGGGCTCGTTAAAGAAAAAAAAAGGATTCTGCCTGTCCATGGTGAGTAATCGCAGTCCTGATGTCTAGAAGTTATTTTCGGTCATAAGAGACGGTAGCGGCAACATTACGTACAAAATAAGTAAACTAAGTTACAAACAATGCAAATAAACACGTAAAACGTCAGCCTTCTTCTCCGGCGCCATTGCACTATCAACACATCTACCACAGAAAGTAACTAGCCAGTCATCCTTAGCCAACAACACTCCTACCATAGCAACTTAAAGCTACCAAAGTAGCTAGCGATCCTTGGCCCCAACACTTCAGACTGACAGCTATTGACAAACCATCCACCACAGCAAATCTCTAGTTAGCTAGCTATAGTGGCTATCAGCACTCTTACGATAGCAACTAGTCAGCAATGTAGATATCTCAGAACTCAGGGTCCACTTACCTCTCTGGTTCTGCCCTCATTCTCCTTATTCTCTTTGGACTTGGCGCCAGGTTTGGTCATGCCTTTTGGCCGGATGTGGCTAGCAGCGTTAGCAAAGAATGCACTGCTCACATCCCACTCCAGTTCCTAGAGCAGAGAGGGAGAAAGAGAGAGAATGGTTTACTCAGGTGCCCCATCAGCTTGTATATGAAGACTCCTCAAATACACACAGCTCCCCTAAAAACTAGCCTGGGGAAGACGGATCATAATAATGGATGGAATGGAGTAATTGGAATGGTATCAAACGCATGGAATCCATGTGTTCGATACCATTCAAGCCATTACTATGATCCCATCCTCCCCAATTAATGTGCCACAACACAAATAGATCTAGGACCAGGCACCTACGCCATTGCTTTGCCCAAATGAACGAGTCAATCTGTCCCTACCTCTTCAGATGTTCGTGCAGCGGTATTCTGGGGTCCTTTAGTTCCAGAGGGGGCTGGCGATGGGGAACAGGGTTCCTTAGAGCAGGCAATGGCTGTTTTATCTTCTTTTTCTACATCCTCTTCTACCTCCACCTCAGACTCACTCTCATCTTTATCCTCTTCCTCCTTAGATCTACCATCATCCTCCACATCCTGGAAAACAAAGAGAGCATATCATAAATGAGCTGAAATGCAAACTGTCCATTCCTTTTTATAAAGAATTTTTCTGATCATTGTAAATGAGGCTGTTAAGCATCGCATAATTTAAATTAATTCAGAATACATGTAATATTGGTATGTCGTTAACCTGGTCAGTGCCCTCAGGCTTCTTCACCTGCTCCAGCTTCTTGCGTTCCCGTCGACGCTGAGAGGAACATTGTAACAGCATCAGGATACACAGATTGGGTGCTAAATATGTGGTTCACTATGGACAGAGCAGGTCCCTCACGGTTTTTAACCAAACACTATGGCTCAGGAAGATTTGGTGTGTGTGTATATAGGAGTAAGTGTGTGCGTATGTACAGTATGTATGAATTAATGTGAGAGTGTGTTGCTCACCTTCCTCTTGGCTCTGCGTCGCGCCGCTCTGTGTTTGGCCTTCTCCTCCTCGCTCAGACAGTCCTCTCCACTGATGTCCTGTTCCTAACACACACATTCATTATTAAGTGCATTGATAATGTTGTACCCACAGTGATCGTCAGTACATTTCCCAACCAGAAGCAATGGATTAAAGGCAACATCCTAATGGTTATAAGAAATCCCGCTACGCCTTCCGACGAACCAACAAACAGGCCAAGCATCAATACAGGGAAAAAAATTGAATCCTAATACGCCAGCTCTGACACTCATCGGATGTGGCAGGGCTTGCAATCTTTTACGGATTAGAGGGGAAACCAGCCGCAAGCTACCAGACAAACTAAATACCTCCAGTTTGCTTCCAAGCTAGAAGCACTGAACCATGCAGTAGAGCACCAGCTATTCCGGATGACTGAACACGTACTCCGTAGCTGATGGGAGTAACATTTACAAGGACGCAAGGCCAGACGAATTACCAGGATGCATACTCTGAGCATGAGTTGACCAGCTGGGAAGGGTCTTCACTGACATTCAATATCTACTTGACTAAGTCTAATACCTGCATGTTTCAAGCAGACCACCATAGTCAATGTGCCCAAGAACGCCAAAGTAACCCGTCTAAATTAATTTCAACCCGTAGCACTCACATCTGTAGCCATGAAATGACTCACATCAAAACCATCATACCAGACACCTTGAACCCACTCCTTGAACCGCCCCAACAGATCCAAAAATTACAATCTCTATTGCACTTTTCCATCTGGAAAAAAAAGGACCTATTCCCCCTCAGGAGACTGAAAAGATTTGGCGTGGGTCCTCAGATCCTCAAAAGTTTCTACAGCTGCACCATCGAGAGCATGGTTGCATCACTGCTTGGTATGGCAACTGCTCAGCCTCCAACCGCAAGGCACTACAGAGGGTAGTGCATATGGCCCAGTACACCACTGGGGCAAAGCTTCCTGCCATCCAGGACCTCTATACAAGGCGGTGTCAGAGGAAGGAACAAAAAAAATTCAGACTCCAGCCACCCTAGTCATAGACTGTTCTCTACAAGTCTACAGCCCGAGCATCCTGTCGGGATGTATCACAGTCTGGTATGGCAACTGCACCACCAATCAACCCCAAGGCTTTCCAGAGGGTAGTGCGGTCTGCACAATGCATCACCGGGGGCAAACTACCTGCCCTCCAGGACACCTACAGCACCCAATGTCACAAGAAGGCCAAAAAGATCATCAAGTACAACAACCACCCGAGCCACTGCCTGTTTACCCCGCTATCATCCAGAAGGTAAGGTCAGTACAGATGCATCAAAGCTGGGACCGAGACACTGAAAAACAGCTTCTATCTCAAGGTCATCAGACTTTTAAACAGCCATCACTAACAGAGGCTGCTGTCAACATACAGACTCAAATCTCTGGCTACTTTAATAAATGGACTTAAAAGGTATCACTAGTCACCTTAAATAACGCCACTTTAATAATGTTTACATATCCTACATTATTCATCTCATATGTATATACTGCTCTATACCGCACAGCCTCCGCTCATCCATATATTTATATGTACATATTCTTACCCAGCCCTTTAAATTTGTGTGTATAATGTGGTAGTTGTGAATTTGTTAGATATTACTGCATTGATGGAACTAGAAGCACAAGTATTTCGCTACACTCACATTAACATCTGCTAACCATGTGTATGTGACCAATCAAATTTCATTTGAGGTCCAAAAGGCTTCTCACCCCCCAAGACTGCTGAACAGCTAATCAAATGGCCGACTAGACTATTTGCATTGCCCCCCCCCCTTTACGCTGCTGCTATCCTCTGTTAATTATCTATGCAGTCACTTTAACGCTACCGACATGTACATATTACCTCGACTAACCGGTGCCCCCACACATTGACTCTGTATCTTGACCCCGGTATAGCCTCGCTTTGTTATTTTACTGCTGCGCTCTAATTATTTGTTACTTTTATTTCTTATTTTTTACTTAAAACATATTTTTCTTAACTGTGTGTTGTTGGTAAGGGCTTGTAAGTAAGCATTTTACTGTAAGGTCTACACCGGTTGTATTCAGTGCATGTGACGAATACAATTTGATTTGACTTACAGTTGACTGGGGTAACACTAGCAGGGAAGAAATTTGACGAACAGACTTGTTGGAAAGGTGGCATCCTATGACGTTGCCACGTTGAAAGTCACGGAGGTCTTCAGAAAATCCATTCTACTGCCCTTGTCTACGGAGGTTGCATAGTGGTGTGCTTGATTTTATACACCTGTCAGCAACAGTTGTAGCTGAAATAGCCGAATCCACTAATTTGAGGGTTGTCCACATACTTTTAGCCAAACTTCAAGACCACAATGCACCGACCACTGTCAAACATACAGCCCCTTGTCCTTCAGTGTAACATGTCCTTACCTTGGACAGTGTAACATCATTACCTTACCTGTGTGATGTCGGTGGGCTCAGAGGTCACTGCTCCACATTCCATCTCCTCCTGGTGCTGAGCACTGGAGGTTTCTGGGTGAAAAGCACAACATACATTAAGTAGTACGTCAGGGTTCTATTTGTACATTGCATTCTCAAAGATAACCCATTCTCTACACCAGACATCGATTAGGTTAGAAACCAGGCTAACTTCAACATCTGAACTGTGAAAGGTCAGTCAGCTAAAGGTTTGTACGAGGTCACGGCTTCACCGAGGTCTGATTCATGTCAGTCAGTCACACAGAAGTCTTATGACTGAACACTTCCTTATGCAGAAGGAGAACCGTTTTTGTTTTTACTGTCGAAGCGTGCCTTAAGCAAACCAGAGTCAATCTTTTCTATTTTTACATTTCAAACAAGCTCTGAATTCTGATGGAGAACAATAGAGGACCAAAACGAGGGCATTCAAAAGAAGTGAAATGGCAGTCAAGAGGTATGTCAAGAGGTATGTGTATGCTATATGACTGGTTTAGAAACATGTCCTTGATAAGATAACCTTACACAGGGATAAACTTTGCAGGGCTTGCAGTTAGCTTTTCAGTGATAGCCTGGCTGTGACACCACGCCCCATGTTGATCTCAGTGGACTAATGAGCCGTGTGTGAAAACGACTGATATGGACTTTTTTTTTAGGGCCGATGACGATTTTTTGGGGTCAAGGAGGCCGATGGTCGATATTTTAGGCAGATATTCAATATTAACTTAGAAAATGTTGATGACAAAATTTGCCAGAGACAGACAATTATTTTTTATATCAAACAAATTTGACTTTGTTTTTAACCAAACTAATGGTAATAATTTTATTTGAACGATAAATCTCTTGATAAACTGGTTAAATTAAGATGGCAAAGTAACAACACAGGTGAATGGATATTCAGTAGGAGAGTGTGCACACATTGAGTTATTGAGCTTCTTTTGGCTAATCTGGTGCTACAGATGACAAATCGGTTTGCCTTTCATTTGGGACATATTAACATCATTTAGGGACTGCTGTTAGTTTGAAAATATTAAATCTATTCAATGCAAATGGTTCAAGGTAACATCACAATGTGATCACGGATGCTTATGAAACAAGTAACAATGTTTTAAGCTGTCAGAACACCTCTAAAAAAAAAAAAAAACAGCTGCCAGGACAATTTATTATTATTATTTTTTAAACGACTCAATTGTCTAGTTCAGCTATTTGTCAAGAAATGGGCGGGTTGTAACTTTATCCTACTGCTATGATTGGATAGAGCGAGGCTGTAATACCGCTCCCTTTCACATATCTCTTCATCAATCATATCACTTGCTGGCTGCAGTTTACTGCTACTATGATAACTAGCTCAATGGCGATGACATTTGCTACCAAGCCATAAATGTGCACAATATCTAATATTTGTCTGAATGACTCAAATCTGCACATAGTTTGAGAAGTGAGAAGGCACAGGCACTGATCTAAAGCTTTCTTGGTCCATAAACATGCAGGCAGATTCTTAGGTAGCTAAACCTATTGCCAACCTTTATGTTAGGCATTTTAAACACTTAATTCTTTCCTATTATGACAATCTAATCCGACTATAAACTGTCAATTTACAGATACGATTGTGGTGTGTTAGATGAGCACACCAGTAAATATTGTAGCGACCCGCACAGACAGCTGTGTGTTATGTGCTAGGCTAGGAGGTGGTTGTGTTGTACTGACCAGTACCCGGTGTTCGCGGGGTCCGACATGTCAATCAACCTGCTATCTGCCAATCACGGGAATGCCTGGAATGTTCTGATGCCGGGCATCCTGGTGGTTGGCGGAGTGGCGTGGAGGGGGGTTGGGCATTGGAAGTTAAGACCAGGTTCAGCCTTTGTTCTCTCTCTCTTACGTCTGGGCTTCACAAGAGAAGGTCACGATTGGCTTGTGGGTTATCTGTCATCTATTTGGCGTGTGCTACGGCCCAAACAGTAGCCTGTGTAAAGTTGGTTCAATAAACCGTCAATTCGCAAACTCAAGCCTCTGTCTGGACAATTGTTCATTTATGATCTAGTCAGGTCATTACATTGGTGTCAGAAGTAAAAACGTTGATACAAGTTAGCCAGCTAGCTAGCTGACGTATGTGGCTAGCTACCGTAGGTGAGAACGGGGATTGAAAATGCTTCGAGGGAATCCGAAAGTGAAGGTGGAGGTAGGGGACGATTATGGCCAAGGAGGTGCGTGTGAATGGACGTCGGGGGTTCTGTCTGAGGAGATCGCCAGGGCGTCGGAGCGCAGAGGCCGCTTGAGGGAGGACGTTAGAGTGATGGCGGCTGAAGCGGGCAGGAGTGCTTCGTCGAGTGTATTTCGCGCGGATTCTGGTGGGCGGACCGAAGTGGCGACGTCGACGCGGCGTGACGAGAAATCTGGGGCTCAGGATGTAAACAAACATGGCGGCGCCCAGTTCCCGGCTGCGTCCGTATCTATTAAGACCCCGAGGTATTCCGGTAAGGCGGATTGGGAAGCTTTTCATGCTCAGTTTGAACTGTTAGCTCATTTTAGGGGGTGGTCGGATGAAGAAAGGGCACTGCAGTTGGCTTTATGCCTCACGGTTGAAGCTCTGGCCTGTTTGATATTGATTAGCCCCGAGGACAGGCATGATTATGGTGCTCTAGTGGGAGCACTGAGGAGGCGCTATGGACAGTGTGTACAGCCCGGGCTACTGCGCTCCGAACTGAGGAATAGACGCAGGCAGCCTGGAGAGCCTCTACGGGTGCTAGCTAATGACATTGAGAGCCTCTCTCGGCGGGCATATGCTCACATGCCCCCCTCCGTGCAGAGCGAGCTAGCACGGGACCAGTTCATACAGGCGCTCTCCCCTACGGAGCTGCGCATACAGACCCAGCTGGCTCATCCTGAGTCATTGCAGACAGCCTTGGAGATGGCTTTGGAGAGGGAGCTGGTGTGGGCTGGGGCTTCAGCTGGGGCTTTGGTGGGGGTGCAGGGAGACACACCCTCTGTGCGAGCTGGGGGGGCAGAGCAGCCCGGAGCCGGAAAAGCCTGCTTGGGTGGCCGAAATGACAGAACTCATTCGGGCTGTGTCGCTACAGGCGGCACGAAACACAAGCCCTGGTCCCAGGGTCTGCTGGGGTTGTGGCCAGCCAGGCCATCTGCGCCGAGATTGCCCCATGTCCCCCAGAGCTCAGGGAAACGGCTCGGGGTCCGCATAGACCGGGTAGTGCGGACCCCTGGCTTTCTATCCCAACCACCATCATCTTCAGGAGGAGCCCACCGGCACAGACGGGGAAGCAAGGCTCCACTTCCCCCAGAAGCAGACGAGGGCAAGCGGATGGAGCCTGTTGTTGTGGTGGGCCGGACCTGTGTTGGGGACTTTTGTCATGTCCCTGTCACTGTGGAGGGGTGCCCTGCTCCGCCCTGGTGGACACTGGGTCCACAGTAACCCTGGTGAGGCCAGATATTGTGCCAGGTTGGACTCAGTGTGAGCCTACAACTGTGCAGCTCCGCACAGTCACAGGTGAGCTGGCACCCATGAAAGGGAAGGGAATAATGACTCTGACAGTAGGGGGCAGGACTGTGCGTCATCCTGTGTGGGTGGCGGCTGTGCAGGACCCTTGTATCCTGGGGTTGGACTTTCTTAGGAGCACAGGCTGCCAGTTAGACCTAAATAGGGGCACACTGAGCTTCCAGGGAGGGACGGAAGTCACCATGGCCCCCCTAATGTCACATTCACTCAACCCAACAAACCCTTTACTCCAACAGTTAAAGCAGCAGAGACTCATGGCTGCGCCCTCCCCACAGCTGTGTGTGACTTTTCCCCAGTCCCCCTGTCACCTACGGCGGTGTGTTACATTCCCCAGCTACCTCCATGACACAGCCCTCTGTGAGCCCGGGCCGCACCTCCCCAGCCCAGCTACCCCAGATGGGAGAGGAGAGGACACTGTCTGCAGTGAGGGAGATATGGGGGAGGAACTGTGTTGGTCTTGACCCTGAGCAGCAGGAACGGTTGTGGCAGTTGCTGTTTGAATTCAGAGACTGCTTTGCGTTGAGTGAGGAAGAGGTGGGTCAGACTCTTCTGGTGCAGCATGAGATCGACACAGGTGATGCTCGACCCATCAAGATGCGTCCCCGCCGTATCCCGCTGGCACGCCAGGAGGCGGCAGACAAGGCTGTGTTGGAGATGCAGCGGGCAGACTTCATTGAGCCCTCAGACAGCCCCTGGGCGGCGCCAGTCGTCATGGTTCCGAAGAAGGGGGCAAGCTGAGGTTCTGTGCGGACTACAGGCGGCTGAATGAGGTAACCAGGAAGGACTCATACCCCATACCACGTATCGATGAGTCGCTGGACCTGGTTAGGGGTCCTCCTGGTTCTCCTCACTAGACCTCCGCAGTGGCTACTGGCAGGTGCCCCTCTCCCCAGAGGCCAGAGCCAAAACTGCGTTCTCCACTAACAGAGGACACTGGCAGTTCAAGGTCCTGTGCTTTGGCCTGTGCAACGCTCCAGCTACTTTTGAGCGTTTGATGGACAGGGTGCTGGATGGCATCCCCCGACAGCAGTGTCTGGTATACCTCGATGACATCCTGGCCCATGGCAGCTCCTTCCAGTCAGCCCTGGGGCGCTACGGCGTGTGCTGGAGAGGGTGGCTGCCGCAGGTCTGAAGCTCCACCCCGAGAAGTGCCACTTCATGAGGAGAGAGTGTCCTTCTTGGGCCACCGAGTGGGGAAGGAGGGGATCAGCACCATGGAGGACAAGGTAGGGGCTGTCAGAGACTGGCCCACCCCCACCGACCAGCGTCAGCTGAAGAGCTTCCTGGGCCTGGCCTCGTACTACAGGAGGTTTGTACGGGGCTTCTCAAGCGTTGCTGCTCCACTGAACCGCCTGCTGCCGAAGGACAAGGCTTTCACTTGGACAGTGGAGTGTGAGGAGGCGTTCAACACCCTCAAACGTGCACTGATCGAGGCCCCGTGCTCGCCCCCTGACCTCACCTTGCCCTTTATCCTGGACACAGACGCGAGCAATGTGGGCATGGGTGGGGTGCTGGCCCAGGTGGGGCCAGAGGGGAGAGAGTGGTGGCGTACTTCAGCAAAACATTTGACAAACATGAGCGCCGCTACTGTGTCACCCGGCGGGAGCTCTTGGCTGTTGTGGCTTCCGTCAAACACTTCCAAGTACTACCTGGGTGGTCTGCCCTTTACTGTAAGGACTGACCACTCTGCTCTCCAGTGGCTCATGTCTTTCAGAGAGCCAGAGGGGCAGGTGGCACGCTGGTTGGAGGAGCTTCAGCCGTATGACTTCACGGTGGTGCACAGGGCAGGGGCACGCCACTCCAACGCCGACGCCATGTCCCGTCGGCCCTGTACTGCAGACGGCTGCCGCCACTGTGAACGGAGAGAGGGACGGGAGAGAGAGCTGCGGGCAGAGGAGGGTGTCTGTGCCACAGTGTGTCGGGCGAGCGGGCCTGTCTGCTGTGAGCTGCAGACTGTCGACGTGGCTGAATGGCGGCAGCAGCAGGGACGGGACACAGACCTACAGCCAGTGCTACAGTGGGTAGAGGCACAGGTGAGGCCACCATGGGAAGAGGTGACAGCGCTCTCACTCGCGACCAAAGGGTTGTGGTCAAAGTTTGAGAGACTGCGGCTGGCTGATGGCGTGCTACAGCGGGCATGGAAGGAGTCAGCTACGGGAGAGGAGAGGTGGCAGGTGGTGGTCCCAAAAGCATTGCGGGAGGCTGTGCTCCAGAGTACTCATGGGGGTGGGGACTGGACACTTTGGGGTCACAAAACACTGCGCCGTCTCCGTCAGGGCTTCTACTGGGGGCAGCACAAGAGGGATGTGGAGGACTTTTGTCGCCGCTGTGACAACTGCACAGCGAGAAAGGGCCCCCAGGCCGCTCTCATGCTCAGCTCCAACAGTTCCCAGTGGGGGCTCCCATGGAGAGGGTGGGAGTGGATGTAGTTGGGCCGTTCCCACCACAGACAGTGGAAACCGCTGGGTGCTCACGGCCATGGACTATTTCACAAAATGGCCCGAGGCCTATGCTCTGCCTGACCAGGAGGCAGAGACCATCGTCGACGCCCTGACAGCGGGGATGTTCAGCAGGTTTGGAGCTGCAGAGTCCATCCACAGCGACCAAGGCAGAAACTTTGAGTCCCGTGTGTTCGCCACCATGTGTGAGAGGCTGGGTATGCACAAGACCCGCACTACTCCTCTCCATCCTCAAAGTGATGGCCTTGTGGAGCGCTTCAACAAAACGCTTGGACAGCAGCTGGCCATCGTCTCTTCCAAACACCAGCGTGACTGGGACAAGCACCTGCCTATGGTCCTCATGGCATGCCGCTCCGCTGTCCAAGACTCCACCTCCTGCACGCCTGCCCTCCTCATGCTGGGGAGAGATCCGCACCCCTGCGGAGATGGCGTTTGGTCGGCCCCTGGATAGCCCTCATGTTCCTCCGGGGCCGGAGTATGCCCGGAGACTCCAGGACCGCCTGGAGACAGCCCACACCTTCGCCAGAGAGCAGCTGGTGAATGCAGGTGTGAGGCAGAAAAGGAACTATGACGTGCACACCCGGGAAGGCACTTTGTGGCTGGGGAGCTGGTCTGGGTCTACAGCCCCCTAAGGAAAAAAGGCAGATGCCCCAAGTTGGACAGTCACTGGGTGGGACCCTGCAGTGTCCTGGAGAGGGTAGGGAGGTTGTGTACCGGGTGCAGCTTCCTCCCAGGGGAGAAAGGTGGCACTGCACCGGGACAGGTTAGCCCCATACAGAGGGCCTCTTCTCCCTAAACCCCAGGAACCCCCACAATTCCCCTCTCTGGCAATGACATTCTCCAGGCACCCACCCTCAGGTGCCGCAGACAAGGCTCCAGACAGCCCACTCCCCCTGTCTCCCCCTGTGTCACCGCGTGGTTCCCCAGAACCACGGACTGTATTACCCGTTCCCGCTTCCTTGTCCCCCATATCCCTGCCTTCATCCCCTGGTTCCCAGAGGGGCACTCTGCGACCATCACGGCCACGCAGGCAAAGGAGACCTCCGGGTCGCTTCAGAGACTTTGTTTGTTCCCTCGGGGACGAGGGACTTTGTGGTGGGGGGGCTGTGTAGCGACCCGCACAGACAGCTGTGTGTTATGTGCTAGGCTAGGAGGTGGTTGTGTTGTACTGACCAGTACCCGGTGTTCGCGGGGTCCGACATGTCAATCAACCTGCTATCTGCCAATCACGGGAATGCCTGGAATGTTCTGATGCCGGGCATCCTGGTGGTTGGCGGAGTGGCGTGGAGGGGGGTTGGGCATTGGAAGTTAAGACCAGGTTCAGCCTTTGTTCTCTCTCTCTTACGTCTGGGCTTCACAAGAGAAGGTCACGATTGGCTTGTGGGTTATCTGTCATCTATTTGGCGTGTGCTACGGCCCAAACAGTAGCCTGTGTAAAGTTGGTTCAATAAACCGTCAATTCGCAAACTCAAGCCTCTGTCTGGACAATTGTTCATTTATGATCTAGTCAGGTCATTACAATATGTTACACCAAAAATATTTAGAAACTATGGTTACACAAGTCAGATGGCTCGTTGCCAAAAATGGTGCATTTTCAAAATGATAACCAGTTAATGCTAGCTATATTTGCAATTATCTCCCATCTGATAACTTAGCACCATGTTATCCTAGCCAACTAGATAGCATACAGTAGTAGCTAATAAAGCTAGCTAGTTAATACCACAGATGAAAAAGTTAATTCTCGTAATCTTTGCTAACAGGGCACATAGCCATCTGCTTATTGCATGCATGTCGGGAACGTCGACACAAGCCTCATTATTAGTGACTTAAACTCGAACTTGCAACAGAAGTTTGATTTGGGTCACTGTAATTTCATCCGTTTCTCTACACTGCACCTTTCTGTTGGAGAATGAGCTAGCTTGCTGCTGTTAATTTTCCCAGCTAAACATTCCTCTGCATTGTGCAGTGCTCTTGGTTCAGGCGGTGAGTAGCAGCTGCCATAGCAGCAGTTTTGCTATGTAGAGTGACTATCGGCAAAGTCGACCGATAGCAGATAGACTAGAAAAAGGGCCAATGTCGGCCCACTATATCAGCTCGGCCGACCATTGGTCGTTCTCTAGTGAAAACAGCATATCTGAGGAGCTTTCAGAGACACTCCTCCGCTCCCACTAGTCGGCATAGCAGAGAAGGGGAAAAAGGGATATGTTCAGCAGGCAAATGTTGTGAAATGTTTTATATAGAATTGCAATGAATAGCGCTGACAATCCCTTATTCTAAAGGTCAAATAAGCATGTTTGTGGGCCTCACGAATGGCGCAGTGAAGAACACCCTCTGTGTTCTGTTAGACAGGTCTTTTGTAACTGGTCAAAAAATGTTTTCCGAAAGTTTACTACTAAGGGTTGGTAACAGGCTGATCGGTTGGCTATTTGAACCAGTAAAGGGGCCTTTATTATTCTTAAGTAGCGGAATGAGTTTTGCTTCCCTCCAGGCCTGAGGGTACACTTTCTAGTAGGCTTAAAATGAAAATGGCAAATATCATCTGCTATCATCCTCAGTAATTTTCCATTCAAGTTGTTAGACCCTGTGGCTTGTCATTGTTAAGACTATTTTTTCACCTCTTCCACAGTCCTTTTACGGAATTCAAAATTACAATGCTCGTCTTTCATTATTTGGTCAAATATACCTGGATGTGTAGTGTCAGCATTTGTTACTGGCATGTCATGCCAAAAGAAATCATTAAAATAGTTGGTAATATCAGTCGGTTTTGTGATGAATGAGCCATCTGATTCAATGAAATCAGTTTAGTCACATGATTTCTCAATTTGCAATATGTTCGCCAATCGGTTGTACAACCAGACTTGCCATTCCTTTTGCCTCATCCCTCAACCATACAATTTCTCATCAGTCCATGGGGATTTAACCCCTTTTAGAATAATTTTCTTAAAGGGTACATGCTTATTAGTAACTGGAAAAAGCAATTTCATAAATATGTGAAGTGTCTGTTTGCTTCTTATTACACACCACAGACCAACAAATATTATTTACATCAACATAGGATTCACTCCAAAACGTATTGTATGACCTCTTATACACAATATTAGTACCAGCCTTTGGAACTGTGGTTTTCCTTGATACGGCTACTACAGTGTTATCACTACATCCGATCTGGATACTGCGGTCAAGCAAATTTCTGCAGCATTAGTAAAGATGTGATCAATACATGTTGATTTGGTTGGTTTCTCAAATGATTGCCTCGCCTGGTTCACCAACTACTTCTCTGATAGAGTTCAGTGTGTCAAATCGGAGGGTCTGTTGTCCGCACCTCTGGCAGTCTCTATGGGGGTGCCACAGGATTCAATTCTTGGACCAACTCTTCTCTGTACACATCAATGATGTCACTCTTGCTGCTGGTGAGTCTCTGATCCACCTCTACGCAGACGACACCATTCTGTATATTTCTGGCCCTTCTTTGGACACTTAACAACCCTCCAGGCAAGCTTCAATGCCATACAACTATCCTTCCGTGGCCTCCAATTGCTCTTAAATACAAGTAAAACTAAATGCATGCTCTTCAACCGATCGCTGCCCGCCTGTTCAACATCACTACTCTGTACGGCTCTGACTTAGAATACGTGGACAACTACAAATACCTAGGTGTCTGGTTAGACTGTAAACTCTCCTTCCAGACCCACATCAAACATCTCCAATCCAAAGTTAAATCTAGAATTGCCTTCCTATTTCACTCATGCTGCCAAACATACCCTTGTAAAACTGACCATCCTACCAATCCTCGACTTCGGCGATGTCATCTACAAAATAGCCTCCAATACCCTACTCAAAAATTGGATGCAATCTATCACAGTGCCATCCGTTTTGTCACCAAAGCCCCATATACCACCCACCATTGCGACCTGTACGCTCTCGTTGGCTGGCCCTTGCTTCATACTCGTCGCCAAACCCACTGGCTCCATGTCATCTACAAAACCCTGCTAGGTAAAGTCCCCCCTTATCTCAGCTCGCTGGTCACCATAGCATCACCCACCTGTAGCACGCGCTCCAGCAGGTATATCTCTCTGGTCACCCCCAAAACCAATTCTTTCTTTGGCTGCCTCTCCTTCCAGTTCTCTGCTGCCAATGACTGGAACGAACTACAAAAATCTCTGACACTGGAAACACTTATCTCCCTCACTAGCTTTAAGCACCAGCTGTCAGAGCAGCTCACAGATTACTACACCTGTACATAGCACACCTATAATTTAGCCCAAACAACTACCTCTTTCCCTACTGTATTTATTTTGCACATTCTTCCACTGCAAATCTGCCATTCCAGTGTTGTACTTGCTATATTGTATTTACTTTGCCACCATCACCTATTTTGCCTTTACCTCCCTTATCTCACCTCGTTTGCTCACATTGTATATAGACTTGTTTCTACTGTATGTTTGTTTTACTCCATGTGTAACTCCGTCGTTGTGTGTCGAACTGCTTTGCTTTATATTGGCCAGGTCGCAATTGTAAACGACAACTTGTTCTCAACTTGCCTACCTGGTTAAATAAAGGTGAAATAAAAAAATTAAAAAACAATTTAATTCCTGTGCCGTTTGTAACTACCCGGGTAGGTTGACTGATAACCTGAACCAGGTTGCAGGCACTGATTACAGTTTGAAGCTTTTTCTTGGGTGGGGAGCTTGATTAAAGCCAGTTAATATTTAAAATTACCCAGAGGATACACCTCTCTGTTGAGATCATACATTTTCAAGCAAGTCACACATTAAATCCTGATACTGACAGTGGTCTATAGCAGCTTCCCACAAGAATGGGATTTAGGTGATGCAGGTGAACCTGTAGTCATATTACTTCAACAGTATTTAACATGATATCCTCTCGAAGCTTTACAGGAGTGGTTCTGAATATAATAGCAACACCTCCATTGGCATTTCTGTAAATGTTATAAGCTTGTATTGCTACCACTGTGTCAAAGGCAATATCTGAGTGAGTTTCAGATAGTCAGAATATGAATGCCATCTGTTACTAGCAAATTATTGATTTAATGAACCTTGTTACTTAATCTACATATGTTAACATGGGCTATTTTGAGCACTTTTCTTCTGGGATGCTTACTTGTTTCCATTGATTTACTGGGAAGCTTAGCAGAAGTAGATATGCTGATGTTATTTATTTGCTGAAGCATTATGACAACTCAGCATCACTATGGTAGGGATTAACTCAGCTGGGCTTGGGTCATTGATAAGTCATTGTCTCAATTTTAACTTATAATGCTGTGAAAGGATGCAGGAAACCAAATTATTTGAGTGGATCACATCCTTATAAAATGTGTTTTGTTTCCAAAAGGCATCGACATTGTCAATATAAAGATATGCCCACTGCAATAATCAAGTAGCCAGTTGTGAAGAGAAAGAATCCTGCTAAAGCGTTCAATGCCACGATTCAGAGAAGGCACAGGGCCAGATAGGATGGATCTTTTAAATTGACATCTTCCCTTTTTAACTAACTGGGCAACAACAGACAGTGAAGCTCTTGACACAGAACTGAAACTTTCACAGTAAGTTTAGCAGTGAAATGGTTTTTATTTTATTTAACACACAACCGTTTAAAAGTTTGGGGTCACTTAGAAACTCTTGTTTTTGAAAGAAAAGCAAAATGTTTGTCCATTAAAATAACATCAAATTGTTCAGAAACACAGTGTAGACATTGATAATGTTGCAAATGACTATTGTAATTGGAAACGGCTAATTTTTCATAGAATATCAACATAGGCAGAGGCCCATTATCAGCAACCATCACTCCTGTGTTCCAATGGCACGTTGTGTTAGCTAATCCAAGTTGATCATTTTAAAAAGGCTAATAGATCATTAGAAATTACTTTTGCAATTATGTTAACCTCTTGAAGTTAGGGGGCACTATTTTTATGTTTGGAAAAATAACATTCCCAGAGCTCATAGTATGGCAACTTGGTATGAACTTTACACTTATTCACTAAAATGATACATCCTACATGTCGAGTTGTCATCAGCAGCAGCTGTAAATGTGGGCTAGGAAAGGACAGACAATCTCTTAAGACAGGGTACTACCAGAAGACATATTCTTCAAAAGGACAAGGGAGATCTCTGCTGGGCAACCCAGCCTTCCATCTACAACCAAACTATCGAAGCGCAGTAAATATTTCTTGCATTTTCCTTCTCCAAATGGCTGGTTATTTAGAATGCATAACAGTCTATTTACAAAAGCATTGCTTCATGAGGTCCGATAGAGACCCAATCCTTTTGTTCATCAGTCTTCACATGCTTTCATTCAAACCCAACCCCCTTTCTTTGTGTAACCAGCCGTCATATCTGTTTCGTTTTCTTGTATGACAATTAGTAATCAATGTATGATCCATCTTGTGTATATGTCATTCTGTGTGATTGAGGTATTTAGTAAATAAATAATTAAACCAAATGTTGTATTGCTGATTCAACTTGTTAGCCAGTGTTCGTGAAGACAGAATGAATAAGGTGACGATTAATAATTGACTGCTATTGATATAAAAAAAATACCAAGTCTTTAAGAGTTTATTCGGAAGACAACAGCTCCATAAACATTCTTCCGTGTTGCCCTGACTTCCTAGTTAATTACATTTACATAATTAGTTTAATCAGGTAATATTAGAAAATGTATTTTATGAAATAGCATATCATGTCATTTAATCCATAGTAAAGACTTTTCTCTGTCCTGTTAAATTGTTGACAGAGCGTGCACCTGAGCACGCATAGAAGTACTTGGTCTGCTTCATGCAAAATGTAGAAAAGTGCCCACACTGCAATTTAAAAAAAAATCTTACCTTGATACCACTTACCATTAAAATGCATTGACGTCTTACCAAGACAAATTATTTTGGTGCACTGGCAGAACATTTTGCTTACTTTTAACATAAAACAGGCTTGAAACAAGTCAGAAGTATCTTAAAACAATAGAAATTATCTTGATTTAGCTTACCCAGAAAATGCATCAACTCAAAACAAGTCAACTTAATTAGGTCAATACAAAAAGGTCTGCAGTGCATTTGGGGGTGTCTGTGGATAGATTTAAGATGAGAACAGAGGGGGGTCAACTCACCACCACTAATAAGCTGGACTTGCCATTAAGTTCTCTTCACCTCACACAGTAAGTCAATGAAGTCTGTTTTTCTTAACATCCATTCAAATAATAGTTCACTGATTCTCTCTATAGGCCTATTCGTCCATTCAGAAAGTTTCCTAAAGTAGCCTGTCTGGAATCCATTTCTTAATAAGAATCACAGGACCCTGTCTTTCAAAGATAATTAGTAAAAATCAAAATAATTTCAGATCTTCATTGTAAAGGGTTTAAACACCGTTTCCCATGCTTGTTCAATGAACCATAAACAATTAATGAACATGCACCTGTGGAACGGTCGTTAAGACACTAACAGCTTACAGACGGTAGGCAATTAAGGTCACAGTTATGAAGACCTAGGACGGCAAAATTCGTGGCATAATACGGCTAATATTGTACAGTCCGTTTGGGCCCCTTGCAGACATTTAAAGGGATAGTTCTATGAAAAATGTACAACTTCATCATCTTCTTACCTTGAAAGAAGCTGTCCGACAACCCGCCCGCTCAAACCCGTCCCCTCCTCCCATTCCTCACTTCCCTCAACTAACCACTGTCTGCATCCCCTCTGACTTAAACATCCAGAGTTACTCCCCTCCTCAAAAAACCAACATTTGACCACTCCGACTTCCAAATATAAGCCAGAATACTTTCACAAAACACTTGAGCGTGCTGTCTGACCAACTCTCTCTCTATCACTCGCAGAACAATTGTCTTGACCCTAACCAGTCAAGCATCAAGAGGGGTCACTCAATCAAGACTGCTCTCCTCTGTGTCACAGAGGCTCTCCTCACTACCAAAGCTGACACTGTTCTCATCATCCTAAATCTATCCACTGCCTTCAACACAGTGAAACATCAGAGCCTCCTCTCCACCCGCTCAGGGACTGGGCGTCTCAGGCTCTGCAGTCTTGGATTGCATCCTAACCTGCAGTGCGCTCCTACCAGGTGACGTGGAAAAAAATCTGTCACTGCACCACACTCACTACTGTTGTCCCCCAGGGCTCGGTTCTAGGCCCTCACCAAATCACTCAGCTCCATCATACCCTCAAAATGGTCTCTCCTATCATTGCTATGCAAATGACACTCAAATACTTTTCTCTTTCCCACCCTTCTGACACCTACACTACAGTTTAAAAGTTTGGGGTCACTTAGAAAAGTACTTGTTTTCCATGAAAGGCTCTGCACGAGTTGCAAAATGAATAGGAAATAGTCAAGACATTGACAAGGTTATAAATAATGATTTTTAATTGAAAGTGTCCTTCAAACTTTGCTTTCATCAAAGAATCCTCCATTTGCAGCAATCACAGCCTTGCAAGACCTTTGGCTTCTAGTTGTCAATTTGTTGAGGTAATCTGAAGCGATTTCACCCCATGCTTCCTGAACCACCTCCCACAAGTTGGATTGGCACTTCTTACGTACCATATGGTCAAGCTGCTCCCACAACAGCTCAATAGGGTTGAGATCTGGTGACTGTGCTGGCCACTCCATTATAGACAGAATACCAGCTGACTGCTACTTCCCTAAATAGTTATTGCATAGTTTGGAGCTGTACTTTGGGTCATTGTCCTGTTGGAGGAAATTGGCTCCTATTAATGGCATTGCAAAATGGAGTGATGGATCTTGAAGGAGGTAGGCCCTTTAACCTTGTACAAATCTCCACCTTTACCACCACCTAAGCACCCCCAGACCATCACATTGCCTCTACCATGCTTGACAGATGGCATCAAACACGCCAACATATTTAAATTTTTTCTGCATCTCAATGTTCTTCTTTGTGATCCGAACACCGCAAACTTAGATTAGTCTGTCCATAACACTTTTTTCCCAATCTTTCTCTGCCCAGTGTGTGCTCTTTTGCCAATCTTAAATTAAAAAAAAAAAAAACATTTGATTGGCCAGTCTTAGCTTTTTCTTTGCAACTCTGCCTAGAAGGCCAGCATCTCGGAGTCGCCTCTTCACTGTTGAGGTTGAGACTGGTGTTTTGCAGGTACTATTTAATGAATCTGCCAGTTGAGAACTTGTGAGGCATCAGTTTCTCAAACTAGACACTAATGTACTTGTCCTCTTGCTCAGTTGAACACCAGGGCCTTCCACTCTTTCTATTCTGGTTAGAGACAGTTTGCGATGTTCTGTGAAGGGATTAGTACACAGCGTTGTACCAGCTCTTCAGTTTATTGGTAATTTCTCGCATGGAATAGCCTTAATTTCTCAGAACAAGAACAGACTGACGAGTTTCAGAAGAAAGTTTTGTTTCTGGCCATTTTGAGCCTGTAATCGAATCCACAAATGCTGATGCTCCAGATACTCAACTAGTCTAAAGAATGACAGTTTTATTGCGTCTTAAATCAAAACAGTTTTCAACTGTGCTAATATAATTGCATAAAGGGTTTTCTAATGATCAATTAGCCTTTTCAAATGATAAACTTGGATTAGCTAACAATGTGCCATTGGAAAACAGGAGTGATGGTTTCTGATAATGGGCCTCTGTACACCCATGTAGATATTCCATATATATTTTTTTAATGATTTGTTTTAAAAACAGCTCCCAGCTCAATAGTAATTTACAACATTAACAATGTCTTTTTATTTTCAAAAACAACAATTCATAAGAAGTGACCCAAACTTTTGAAGAGTAGTGTAGGTGGTGACACGCATCTCTGCGTGCCTGGTAGATATTTTAGCTTGGATGTCGGTCCACCACCTCAAGTCCAACAAGACGGAACTGCTCTTCCTCCCGGGTAAGACCCTGCCAAGACCTCTCCACGGTGTCAAGTTCCCAAAGAACCTTGTGACCCTGGACAACACGCTGTCGTTCTCTGAAAACATCAAAGCAGTGACCCGCTCCTGCAGGTTCATGCTCTACAACATCCATAGAGTACGACCCTGCCTCACACAGGAAGCGATGCAGGTCCAAATCCAGGCACTTGTCATCTCCCGTCTGGACTACTGCAATTCGATGTGGACCGGGCTCCCCGCTTGTACCATCAACCCCATGCAACTGATACAGAACACTGCTGCCCGCCTGGTATTCAACCTTCCCAAGTTCTCCAATGTCACTCTGCTCCTTCTGCACACTGCACTGGCTTCCAGTCAAAGCTTGCAGCAACTTCCAAGACCATGGTACATGGACCAGCAAGAGGAACAGCCCCTTCCAACATTTAGGCTATACTCAAACCCTACACCCCAACCCGAGTACTAAATTCTGCCACCTCTGGTGTCTTGGTCCTCCCAGCACTACGGGAGGCAGGTCTCAGTCTTCCCAAGTCAAAGCTCTTCTCTGTCCTGGCACCCCTATGGGGAACCAGTTTCCCCTGAAGCTAGGACAGCAGAGTTCCTACCCATCTTCCGAAAACATCTAAAACCCTACCTCTTTAAAAAAAAAAAAAAGCATTTTAGATAATCCCACAGCACCCCTTTTGTAAACTAACACGTGCATTTGCTTTCACCACCGACTTTGTTGATAGCTACTATATTTAGGAAAATGTTCCTTACTATGATTGAGATGTGGTTGTCCCACCTAGCCATCTTAAGATGAATGCACTAACTAAGTCGCTTTGGATAAGAGTGACAGCTAAATGGCAACACTTTAAAATAAACAAATGTTAAAACTGGAAACCTGACTCAGTCATCTCCCCCTCTGTCCTAACTTATACCTCAAGTCTGTAGCTGACAGCATTAGTACCCATTTCTGTCATCCTTTAATATGTGTTTGGATAAATCAGGATGTTCATTATCATCAAATAAAAGTGATTTGAATCACTAGAAAGAAGAAAGATGCATCTATTCCCGCCGGTGAAATCATAGGACACATTTATCACCACAACATTAAACTTCAGGAGTCTGTGGAGTCAGAGTAATAGAAGAGATTAACCACAATGCCTTTCATTATCAAACTACGGAAGGACTTGAAAGAGCAATAAACCACTATAAATTGGATTTATATATTAAATTCAACAAAACATTTGACAAACTGACAAATTACATAATTCCTGCAACATACTGAACGGCAAATGAGAGTGAATTATTGATGTATACTCTTAGGGGAAAAGTGCTAAGTAGAACATATTGTCTACTTCTGTTTGTGTGAACCACATTTGGTGCTAGGTAAAAACTGTGCTCTACCAAGAAAGAGAAATGTACAACATCAATCAATATGTGTAAGGAGAAACAGATGGGCTCACTTCGATTGTCCTCTAAGATTACACAGTACACCAGAGGAACAGACTGACCCTAGCCCACCGGCACATAGGCTATTGCATAATAGATACTGGGGATTGGGCAACACTGTGGCGCCGTTAAGAATGACTTCCGAAAAAGGGCCAATCAGGCAGGTTAAACACCACACCACTTCGCCAAAGCACAGCCCCCATACCACTCAAGGGAAATCAGCAGATCACTAACTTACTACCATGAGACAAGATCGAGTATAGCTCAGGAAATTCTCCCCCACGCACTAGCCTTAAGGTGCGCAAAACCAGACAGGAAGATTATGTCAGTGACTCAACCCACATAAGGAAGTATAGTATAGTGAACAAAGCCTGGCATGCAGTGATGCGCCCTTATAGGGGCGACATGGGAGTGTGTGAGCAGGCCAGTGACTCGGTCACGGTAATAGGGGCAAGGGCAGAGAATCCCAGGAGAGTGGAGAGCTGGCCAGGCAGACCGCAAGGGTGGTTCCTCTTGCCAGAGCCTTGACGTTCACCTTAGCACCCCTGAGCAACTCAATCATAGGACCTACTTAAGAGATGAGTCTTCAGTAAATACTCAAAGGTTGAGGTTCGAGTTTGCATCTCTCACATGGATCAGCAGACCATTCCATAAAAAGAGGCAGCCTACAGGAGAAAGTCCAGCCTCCAGCTGTTTCCTTTGAAATTAGGGACAATAAGAAGGCCTGCTTTTTGTGAGCGTAGTGTACGTGTAGGTACATTACGTAGGGAAAGACTAAAATCAGAGATAAGTAGGAATAAGTTAATTTAACAGTAAAACCTTGAAAATCATCTCTAGCAGGAAGCCAGTGTATAGAGGCTAGCAGAGGAGAAATATATATATGTTGGGTTCTTGCAAGGAATGGGAGACTGGGTGGAGGGTAACATACAGTGCCTTCGGAAAATATTCAGACCCCTGGACTTTTACCAAATTACAGCCTTATTCTAAAATGGATTACTTTTTCTATCCTCAGCAATCTACACACAATACCCAATAATGTCAGTGAAAACAGCTTTAAAGCATTTTTTTAATTTAAATGTATTAAAACAGAAATAACTTATTTACATAAGTATTCAGACCCTTTGCTTTGAGACTTGAAAATGAGCTCAGGTACATCCTGTTTCCATTGATCATCCTTGAGATGTTTCTACAACTTTATTTGAGTCCACCTTTGATAAATTCAATTGCTTGGAAATGCATACACCTGTTTATATAAGGTCTCACTGTTGACAGTGCATTTCAGACCAGAAACCAAGCCATGATGTCGAAGGAATTCTCCGTAGAGCTCCGAGACAGGATTGTGTGAGGAAGGGGACCCCAAAAAAATCCTGCAGCATCGAAGGTCCCCAAGAACATTGGCCTCCATCATTCTTATATGGAAGAAGTTTGAAACTACCAAGACTCTTCATAGAGCTGGCCACCTGGCCAAACTGAGCCAGGGAGGTGACCAAGAACCCAATGGTCACTCTGACAGAGTTCCTCCAGAGTTCCTATGTGGCGATGGGAGAACCTTCCAGAAAGACAACCATCTCTGCAGCGCTCCATCAATCAGGCCTTTATGGTAGAGCGGTAAGACGGAAGCCGCCACTCATTAAAAGGCACATGAGAGCCCGCATGGAGTTTGCCAAAAGGCACCTAAAACTCCCAGAACATGAAAAAACAAGATTCTCTGGTCTGATGAAACCAAGATTAAACTCCTTAGCCTAAATGCCAGGTGTCACTTCTGGAAGAAACCTGGCACCCTCCCTACGGTGAAGCATGGGTGACAGCATCATGCTGTGGGGATGTTCTTCAGCAGCAGGGACTGGGAGACTAGTCGGGATTGAGGCAAAGAAACAGAGCAACGTATAGAGAGCACGTTGATGAAAACCTGCTTCTCAGACTGGGGCGAAGGTTCACCTTCCAACAGGTCAACGACCCTAAGCACACAGCAAAGACAACACAGGAGTGTCTGCGGGACAAGTCTCTGAATGTCCTTGAGTGTGGCCCAACCAGAGCCCGGACTAAAACCCGATCTAACATCTCTGGAAATACCTGAAAATAGCTGTGCTACGACGCTCCCCATACAACCTGACAGAGCTTAAGAGGATCTGCAGAGAAGAATATGAGAAACTCCCCAAATACAAGTGTACAACCCAAGACTCAAGGCTGTAATCGCAGCCAAAGGTATTTCAACGAGGTACTCAGTAAATGGTCTGAATACTTATGTAAATGTGATATTTCAGTTTGTCATTATGGGGTACTGTGAGTAGATTGATTAAATTGAGGTAAAAATATATATTTTAGAATAAGGCTGTAACCTAACAAACTGTGGAAAAAGTAAAGGGGTCTGAATACTTTCCGACGGCACTGTTTTGTGAGTCTGGATTTAAATATGCAAATAGAGTGATTAATGGTCCAGGAGTTTCAGAGGAGTGAAGCAGAGCTCAAGGCACTGCAGGTCCCCATTGGCCAGGAGTCTGGTGTTGGGGGTGATAAGCCAGAGTCAGATGAGTAGAGTGAGTGACAGGGGATTTAGGTGTGAAGCAGGTCAGAGGTAAGAAAGAGCCAGGAAATTGAGAGATTTGTAGGTGAGCATAGGAGTTGGAGTGGATGTGATATTTTCCCAGGTTTTGGTGTGGTTGTAGGGAAGTTTCCATTGGTGTAAAATTAAGGATTCAAGGATAGAGAAACCAACAACGAGTGTGAATGCTATTAAACCTTTGAGACAATGTGCACAATAGTGAAAGGTAGCATGAAGTCCAATGGTCAACAGTCTTACTTTATACCATAACATTAGATAAGGACCCAGAGGAGGGAGAACACCATATTTTGCCCTTCCCCTGCCAACCCATATCAGAATGCCTGCAAAAAGATTGAGCCTTAACGGCAACACCAAAACGATGTACTTTTCAGGGTGAGCACTGAACACATTGAAGAGGGTTGACAGAGAGGCTATAGAGAGGAGTGTTGCAGTAGTCCAGGTAAGAGGTGACAATCTGACAAACTGTTCAACACAACACTTGAGAATGCACAAAACATGGCGGTTCAACTTTGCAGAGCACAAAGTCTTATTGGTGTGTGGAACTGAGGGAGTCAGAGTTGGGTGCTTTATGGGAAATCCATGGCCGTGCGGTGTGCCCTTATCCTGTAAACAATACGAAGTTGTTTTAAGGTGCCTATGTCATGTAATCAAGTAGCTATTGAATTTTAAGTGCTGTATTTATAATATGTATTTTTATATGTAGGAATCATTTTATGAGGAAACTAAAGGGTGTGCAACATGCCTTTCTATATAACGAATAATGGACAGTTGACATTAGGTTGCTAAGTCACATGCTTGAAGAGCTATTGAAATGTTGCATTTTCAAATATTGATATATGCACTTAAATGGGAAAGCCAAAGGGTATGCAATGTGTCCCTACCCTGTGAACATTCCAAAGTTGGTTTGGTTGTCTAGGTCACATGGTCAAAGAGCTATTGAATTTTAAGTGATTTTGTATAAATACAAATGTAGGAATATTTGAGAAAACTAAAAAGTTGTGCAACTTGCCTCTATGTAAGGAATAAGGGAATGTTTAAAATTAGGTTGCAAAGCCACATGGTGAAACAGCTATTGAAAATGTAATATTGTGATAATGCACTTTATTGACGGTCCCTAACTAGTTGCATTGACAGTGCTCGAGGCTGCCTACAACGTTGCTGTGTGAGATTATTTAACTCGGGTCAAAAATCGGGAAAATAAGTCCTATGTAATGTTGTACACCTGTATTCCTTCATAAAGAGCCAGCCCGGAGGTATGTAGCTCAGACCGTTCGCCAGCTATTGACGTTTGAAGGTCCGAATATCGAATCAAACCAACATTTACCACTGTGAGAGTTGCCCCTTCGCTCGGTCGACCTCCACATTAGACCAATGTAGCAAAAAAGGCTAGGTGGACAGGCATGTGTAAGCCCTACTTTTTTTTAATGCATTTCAACTTCTAATCATCAACAAGCAGCAAAAGAGCCGAACTTTGTTACAAAGTAGCTATTCTACCCGTGTAACTTGGCACGTTACAAACACTCCCTGACACTTTTTATATCCTAGTTCCAAGGCGAAATATTATTTTTAATTGAACCTTTATTGAACTACGCAAGTCGGTTAAGAACAAATTCTTACTTTACAATAACGTCCTACCCCGGCCAAACGCCCCCCTAACCCAAACGACGCGGGCCAATTGTACGCCGCCCTGTGACTCCCGATCACGGCCGGTTGTGATACAGGCCGGGTTCGAACCAGGGTGTGAAGTGTTTGCCGACTATGGAGGAAAGTTCGAAGAGTTGGGAAAAAGTGGAGATTTCTTACCGCTCCCAAGCCCCAGCAGCCTGCAAATGTCCCGTGTGAACCGCATGACTGCGACCACCATCCATCCAGCATTACCGTCTCAAATACCCGTTAATAAAACCAAATACATTGTTACAAACTAAACACGATTAGAACATGGGAACAATCGCTGTCTGCGGGAATCTGGGAGGTTTTGTCAGGGCTTCCTTCTTCTACAAATATGAATTGGCGGATCGCAACCAAATGTACGGTGCCTACACCGCCACCTACTGTACTGGAGTGTGAGGCCAGTATTTATCTTATCTTGCCCTGTGTTTCTGCCTACTGTTCTGGAATTCCTTACACTTTGTGACTAAAAGAGAACAGAATTGTTTTTAAATAAAAGCCCTACCAACTAAATGCGTCAGCCTGCTGGCACCTAGCTGAACTCGGGCTAACATTAGCTGAACCGAAGGAGTATGCTCCCATACTCCCTTAAAAGACCTTTGCTTAAAAAAAAGAGATGCTATAGCCAGTATACACTTCCTTAAAATTGACAGAATTAATCTAACACAAGAAATCGGTCATTAATTTTGATGTTTTTGCTTAAAAGAGCTTAGTCACACAATTTTACATATAACTAAGATGTTTGGTGCAGTATTTTTCAATAAAAAAATGAGCATGAAAACTTTGTCTCGTTGAATGACAACAAAGACTTTATTGAAGAATCCCTAGTGTTGACCAATCACTTGCTCAAGAAAAAATGTTGTCTACCTGAACAGCCGAAAAAAACCATCACCGAAGTCCAAAACTAAAAAAAAGTCAGAAAATGTCACAATATAAGCACAAACTCTCCCGAACTGTTTCAGCTGGGAAACATGCAGACGCCTTAACTCTACACCCATTAAAACCTCACCACTATTGCACTACTTGGCCCTATCTGATCCTACACCAGGCCGGCAGCCTGGGAAGACGGGACGCTATCATTCAACACACCTTGTAACTCCTCTGCAATAAAATCTTGTACACCGAAGTACTTCTCTGCAGCTGCCACCGCAACATCTATTTTCTGTTATTTATGTTCAATTTCTGAGATACAGTTGATAACCATGTCTTTGAACGCTAAGAAGCCAACCTTACTGCAACACGTTATTTCTATCACTCTCTATTGGCCTCTGCCTACTCACATGGAGCCTCTTAGGATCCCTTGCCCTGTACCTCTTTTCCGCTACTATTCTTCATTGCTCAACCTGCCTTTCTCTCACCGGACACTTCTGATTTCAAGCACCATGGGTACCCCTACAGTTAACACACATAGCTTTTTCCTCCAACAATATACATTCCTTTGTCTCATGCCCTCCTGCACACTTCTCACATCTAGGAATCTCCCTTCTACACACTGATACGACATGACCAAATGCTTGGCACCTAAAACACTGTAATTGGTTCGGAACAAAAGCTCTCATGAGATAACTGACCCATCCTAACTTGACTTTGCCGGGTAAAGACTGCATCAAAACTCAGCAGGGCTCTCCGTCACAGACACCAGGAATCCTTCATTTCTGTTGGTCCTCCTCAGAACTTCACGCCACTCCAGTTATTACTACTTCCAATGATGTTGTGCTCCAGAGAACAAGCAGGTCTTGTCCCGAAGCGCGTGGTGCGCTTTGGATGGAAAACACACAAAGAAATCAGCACGAGTCCACTTTGAGGTACTTTCACCAATTCAACAGTCTCTAACCTTTTCTCCACCCATCCGGACTAGAGTTCGACCGATTAATCGGAATCGCCGATTAATTGGGGCCGATTTCAAGTTTTCATAACAATCAGAAATCTGCATTTTTGGGAGCAGATTTTTTTAACTTATTTTTTTAACCTTTATTTAACTAGGCAAGTCAGTTCAGAACGCATTCTTATTTTCAATGACGACCTACGAACGGTGGGTTAACTGCCTCGTTCAGGGGCAGAACGACAGATTTTCACCTTGTCAGCTCGGGGGATCCAATCTTGCAACCTTACAGTTAACTAGTCCAACGCAATAATGACCTGCCTCTCTCTCGTTGCACTCCACAAGAAGACTGCCTGTTACGCGAATGCAGTAAGCCAACGTAAGTTGCTAGCTAGCATTAAACTTATCTTATAAAAAACAATCAATCATAATCACTAGTTAACTACACATGGTTGATGATATTACTAGATATTATCTAGCGTGTCTTGCGTTGCATATAATCTGACTGAGCGGTGGTAGGCAGAAGCAGGCACGTAAACATTCATTCAAACAGCACTTTTTTTGCGTTTTGCTAGCAGCTCTTCGTTGTGCGTCAAGCATTGCGCTGTTTATGACTTCAAGCCTATCAACTCCCGAGATGAGGCTGATGTAACCGAAGTGAAATGGCTAGCTAGTTAGCGCGCGCTAATAGCGTTTCAAACGTCACTCGCTCTGAGCCTTCTAGTACAAAATAATGACCAAATTGCTCGCCAAAAGACTAGACACTCTTCTTCCCAAAATAATAAAAGCGGACCAAACTGGATTTATTAGAGACGAGTACTCTTCTGATAACATTTGCCATCCTTTTGATATTATTGATCAAGTAAACGCACAGAAGACCCCTGTCCTGCTGGCTTCACTGGATGCTGAGAAGGCATTCGACAGGATGGAGTGGAGCTTACTGTTCTCAGTCTTAGACAAGTTCTATATGGGCCCGAACTTTATTAAATTAATTAAGTCCCAATACTCTCATCCAAATGCCATGGTGACTACTAACGGACTGAACTCTGACAGATTCCCTTTGGGACGGGGCACAAGACCAGGGTGCTCGCTGTCCCCCCTGCTCTACTTGTTGGGGGCGGAGCCTCTGGCAGAGTTGATAAGGAGCAATCCAAGTATTATGGGTGTTTCTGCAGGCGGCCTGCAGCACAAGAGTTCACTCTATCTTCGTAACACCAGATCTGAATAGACTTTTCAAGGAAAATTATCTTCCACTCATGGATCGAAACAAGAACAATCTCCAAACCTGGATCTCCCTCCCAATTAGCTTAGTCGGAAGAATTTATGTCATCCGTATGAACATCCTCCCTAGATTGAACTATTTATTTCAGATGCTCCCATGCTATCTCCCAGTTTCCTTTTTCAAAACAACTAACCAAAGCATCACCAAATTTATATGGGGCAATACAAAACCTAGGATCAAGTTCTCCACTCTATCGAAACCTGAATCTAAGGGTGGTCTTGCCCTTCCCTCCCTTCAAATGTATTACTGGTCTGCCCAAATCCGCAACATGCTAACATGGATCACAAACAGACAAGACTCAACGTGAATTCAGATAGAAGCCCAATCCTGTGGTTCATTGCCCCTAAGCTCAATTATATTCATGAATAACTTTAGTGAAGTGGGCAACATAGCCAAAACCTTTGTGATTTACAGCACCCTACTAGCGTGGAAGGGCTGTAAGAAATAGCTGGGCATTTCCTCCCAAATATGTTCTCACTCGCCTATAGTATGCAACCCAGACTTGCCAAAAGCCCTGAGTGATGCCAACTTTAATCTTTGGCATACTCTAGGGATCAGGACCTTTTCAGACCTATTTCATCAGAAAACCACTACACTGAAATCCTTTCAAGAGCTCTGCAGTGAATTCAATGTGCCAAGATCCATTAAAAAATATATATATCTTCATATTAGACATGTCATTTCCTCATTTACTTCTAAGAGGAGGCGGAGGTTTGCCACAGGGTATACTGCTCCTCTACTAATGTAAAAAAACAAACATTTTTGTACACATTTTATTATACTCCAATGAGACTCTATAGAGTGAAAACAGATATTTATCCTAACTGTAAAATATGTACCTCTGTAAGTGGAACCTATATGCATGTATTTTGGAGCTGTAGAGAGATTGCCAGATTCTATACATACTGCGGCACAGAAAATACTAGATGTACAGTTTGATATGACCCCATGTATCTATCTTCTTAATGCCCATCAGTACTTTGTTCTTGATCCTGACAGAGAAAATTTGTTTATGACTAACACATACTTTTCTAAGAAATGTATTCTTCTATTGTGGGCTTCTAATACTTCTCCTACATTTAAAATGTGGATTGACTGGATTGTTGACTTTCTCCCTATTGAAAAGCTCACATATGACCTCCGCAAGAGACAGCCCAAGTTTGATAGACTCTGGTCTCCACTAATCAACTATATTTCAAATAGGCCAGAGTGAATGGGGTGATTAGGGAAATGAGCAGATACGTGTTGTGTAAGGTGATGTAAAAACGAATTATTTGCTTGTCGTCTCAGCTAAGGCTGGAAATAGCTAATAAGAAACTTGATAGTGCTGCTGCAAGTTTTTTTTAAAGTTTCTGTGAATGTGGAATGTGTTTTGTTGGTTGATTGAAAAACAAGAAAACCTACTAAAACTATAAAGAGAAAAAAAAAGATGGGGAACAGAACACAGACACTGGACAGAGGATCTCTGCCTAGAAGGCCGGCATCCCGGAGTCGCCTCTTCACTGTTGACGTTGAGACTGGTGTTTTGCGGGGACTATTTAATGAAGCTGCCAGTTGAGGACTTGTGAGGCGTCTGTTTCTCAAACTCGACATTCTAATGTAGTTGTCCTCTTGCTCAGTTGTGCACCGGGACCTCCCACTCTTTCTATTCTGGTTAGGGCCAGTTTGCACTGTTCTGTGAAGGGAGTAGTACACAGCATTGTACAAGATCTTCAGTTTCTTGGCAATTTCTTGCATGGAATAGCCTTCATTTCTCAGAACAAGAATAGATTGACAAGTTTCAGAAGAAAGGTCTTTGTTTCTGGCCATTTTGAGCCTGTAATCGAACCCACAAATGCTGATGCTCCAGATACTCAACTAGTCAAAAGAAGGAAAACAGTTTTCAGCTGTTTGCAAATGGGTTTTCTAATGATCAATTAGCCTTTTAAAATTATAAACTTGGATTAGCTAACACAACATGCCATTGGAACACAGAAGTGATGGTTGCTGATAATGGGCCTCTGTACGCCTATGTACTGTAGATATTCCATTTAAAAAATCAGCCATTTCCAGGTACAAGAGTCATTTACAACATTAACAATGTCTACACTGTATTTCTGATCAATTTGATGTTATTTTAATGGACAAAAAAAAAGTGTTTTTCTTTAAAACACAATGATATTTCTATGTGACCCCAACTTTTGAAAGGTGGTGAATGTACATTTTAACTATATTTTTTCGTAATTTCCTTCTAAATTTTCTTGAAATAACAATCAGAGATTATAGATTGTAGTTTCCCAGTAGTCATTACCAGTTGGAGGGGCGTTCAAGGGGATTTTTCCCAGTCCTGTGCAGGTATTTACAAATTTACTAAATGTTATGAACGCAGCATAATTCTTCATTTACTATTTAGCCTATGCTATTCCCAACCCCTTACAGTTGCACCCTAATTTACATGGACTGTTGAGGGATTCCCAAACCTAGTTTAATGCCTGGAAAGCAGCCTTAAACTCAAGATGTTGAAGAATTGCTCTTGTAGACTCAACATAAAGCAACTATAGCCATATGTTAATGTCAATGCATTCAATTACCATAATTATTAAGTGCTTGGTGATCCATAACACGCATGGGCCTGCTGTAATAACCTATAGATGGGTGTTTAGAAACACAACATTGAGTGACAGAGATTCCTCACAGATGTCCTATGAAATGACTATGTAATTCTATGGATTCCTACTTGTTGTATGATATATCATCATTAAATAGATAGGATGGAAACAATTCTGTCAATCTGAAAACATGGTTTTAATTTGGACCAGAATATTCAATTAAGACAGAATGACACTGGCAAAGAGACAAACACATGTGCATGCCATTTCAGCTAGATTAATTTTGTGCAATGTTCATAAAATGTTTAAGCAATAGAAATAGATTTAAAGATTCCTCTGGTAAGTTTTATTCACAAAACACACATGCATTTCAATGTTTAACACAATCAAAACAGTAATTGATGTCATACTATTACTTCTGTTTTGTTTACCTCTTTGATATGTTTTGTTTGTGTTTTTTGCAGAATATTAATTGTGTGTGTGTCACGTAGAGCAGTGTATACCAATTCCAGTACCCCCAAATGTAGCCCTGGATAAAGCCCCCTTATCAATTTGTCAACTTATCAACAAGCCCTCTATGAGTTGATCAGGTGTGTTTCTTCAAGGCTACAACAAAAATGTGTGCTGTTGGGGGTACAGTTGGGAAACACTGGAGTTGGGAAACACTGATGTGGAGTGCACATTCTTTTCTTCAATTAGGCTGAGAGCTTTTGAGTTTGAGCTTTTGTTAAGTCATTCATGTTCTATTCCAGAATTCAACTCATTATAGTGTTCTATTCTACAATTCTAGTATGCTTAAGGATTGAATTAGCTTCACTTTGGGATGTCATTAGTCAGAATCAGTTGAATGTTTAATAAAAGACGTGTGTGTCATGGTGTCACAGTACCATACAAGTGGATGGAAATGGATGGAGATCTGTGCTTCTTCATTGAGAGTTGAGGATCTGAGATCGTTCCTCTAGAAACAGAGTGTTCATTTTAGCTAACCAAGGGCACCGGGTGGGAAGAGTTTTCACATTGGAAATCATTTCAGTATTCCTAAATTTAAAAACTGCCCAAACGGTGCACCGGGCTATGAAGACCCTTCAACTGGGAGGGCCGTGTTTAGGTATTGGCATGGACGTCCAAATCTCCCGCCCTGCAATCCTGTCAGAGCGGGTTAAGGTTTCAGCCACGTTTTAGGTCAGCCATGGCAGCCAGAGCAGCATTCCACCCTGGAGACCCCATCACTCCACCACCTTAGGAGAAACACACACACTAATACATTGGCATTTTAGTCATTTAGCAGACGCTCTTATCCAGAGCAACTTACAGTAGAGTGCATTTTCTTATTTTTTGTACTGGTCCACATGCAAGAGTGAATGCACACACACGCACAGAGAGATATAGGATCCCCATTTGATCACTCTTTGTTTGCTGAGAATTTATTTGCAAACTTTTACTGTATTTGAGTTTAAAAAGGCTTCCAAAGTTTGTAATTTCCATTTTGACATTTCAGCCTGGATTTGCCCAATGAAAAATGTATCAACCCCTACAAAAATATCCATTCATTATGATCCACATAATAATTCACAGTTCCTGTTGCTGCAAGATTATTTTCCCACTGTAGCAAACTGGCTTAAATGAAGATCCTACATCGGTACACACACACACACACCCCCACACACACACACACACTAGAATGACTAGGAGCTGGCATCGGATAGAATTCCAATAAACCAATTACGACCAATCACAAACCTGGATGGGAGCCACTGCCACAAAGATAAAGCCCTTTGATTGGTGAACGGTAGTCTGAAAGGGAGGGCAGAGGTCGAGCGAGGTAGAGCTGATCCAATGACATTGCTCCGTGGAAGATATTCTGTGGAGGATAAAATACCATACTACATAAATAAGTCCAATTTGCCCTCTTCTCCCTGAAGTGCACTCTCGTTCAATTCCCTGCAATGATCTAAAAGCATTGGATTGGTGATCATGAGCTAGGGGGAGTTTCCACCCTCTTAGCCATTAAAGTAGAATAGGGGGGGTCAGTAAGGGTAAGGTTTAGGGCATAACTTTGCTAACCCCACTTCTCATTTAGGCATGACTAAGAAGACAGGGGCTTTGACTCACTCCTCCATGTCTCTATGGTTGTTCCCTGATGGGGAACTGAGAGAATGGAAAGAACAGGACTGAATGAAATAAGGAGAAATGGAATTGAGTCCGTGAATGAGTAGATGAGAACATAGTCAAGCTGGTAATACTCTTGGGACTTACTAACTGCACTAGTCTTAGACTTAAGTCTTTAAACTGCACTTTCAGAGTCCATTCATCGGCTTTGTGAAAGCAGCAGTGTAAAAGTGCACAGTAGTTTAAGCATGCAAAATGAGCCATGAACCAGAAACACTTACACAAATACCGCAGACCCAAGTGGTTGAACTACTTTGAATACCAGATATGAGCTTTGATTCTGACTAGGAGCTGGCATCGGATAGAATTCCAATAAACCAATTACGACCAATCACAAACCTGGATGGGAGCCGTAACCATAAACCGTTCAATGCCGTTAGTTAGCACACATACACACTCTCTGACAAAAGGAAAGCAGGAAGAAGAGAGACGCTCCTATATAAATCACTTCCTGGTTCAGAGTCTGTGGTTTGGTGTTTGGTGGTGTGCAAATCAGAACTTTGTATAAATACATGCTACTTCCCAGTGGAATGCTATCTACTCTACTACTAGCTCGACCTGAAATATTGATATGCACGTACATTGTGGATGTGAACCGTCACACACACTGCATACACAGACATTTTCACACACACATACCCCTCCAGTTAGGCCAAATATCCTCTCCAGGTCGGGGGGAGTCAGGATGTCTTTGCCAACAATGGAGGATTTGAACCCAGGGGCATACTGCTCAATCCAGCTAAATACTACACAGATACACAGGCACACGGAGACATAGTCAGTTTCATATACGTTCAATAATGCCTGTGATGAGCAGTAAAATGTTATACAAAATCTTCTGAGGATGATGACTTTCTGTGTGGGTGATGTTTCTGTTACTAGCATCAGTGACAACTGCTCTAAGAGTGTTTCCACGTGTGTGTGTGCGCTCTAACCGGAGTCTGCAAAGGCCTCTCTGTCCTGGTCTGTCCACGCTCTCCCTCCCACCAGACTATATGGTGTAAACTGGGTGAACAGTAACACCACATGACTACCAGGTGGCGCCAGAGTTGGGTCCAACACCGATGGAATGGTCATCTCGATCATGGGCCTGTAGGGGAGAGAAAAGGAAGAATGTGAGTGAGCGAGTGAGTGAGTGTGTGTGTGGTATGTGAACCTGTATGCACTTGTGTGGGTCCCTGGATGTGTGTGAGTCCGTACGTGCGTGTCTGTGTTTACCTGAACGAAGGCCGTCCCTCCTTGCAGTCTTCGTAGGCTGTCTGTAACACCTCCACACTCTCACAGTTGAGGTGGATAGAACACTGGTGGTGTGGGCCAGGCTTGCCGTCTGGTGTGGGGGCCGCTAAAAAGTTAGGAAGCTTATCCACTGCCACTGTTAGGAAGAATGGGTCCAAGTTATTTGTAATTATGTTCCTGCCCCCCAACCATCCACTGCAGAAAAAAACGGCCCACGGCTGAATCTAGTTGATGATCCCTGGCTTAGGGATCATCAACCCCAGTGAATTATCTAGAGGAAGTTTTAAGGCGGATTGCATGAATTCTCTGATCGCACCATCTGGATTATTGGATGCGTCCTAAGGAATCCAGGAAAACATTAGATTTTCACGCATGCTACGACTTTGTATGACTAGCGGTGAATCCATCACCACGTTTTCCTTGAGTAGACAATCCATGTTGGAATCGTGGATTTTTACCTTGGCTGAGTGCCTTGTTCTCTCCTTGGAGAGTGAGAATTTCACTCTGGCTAAACCCCATACTCCCCCTTAGCCCTGCTACCTCCTCACACAACTTTTCCAGTGTTGCATGGATTCCAGCCGAAACACTAGCCTCTACTTCAACGGTAAGTAAATCGTCCGTGTCTGTAGATTAATCTGTTTTTCTTTCTTTTGTCGGGGTAGAGTTCTTTTGCGAGGTAGTCGGATCTTTCCATGATGGATTATGTTGTTCCTCCATCGTGTAAAGCTGTTGGTATTCATCGATTTCCCTCAGGATCTCCTTAGTATCCAGGTTGGTTTCTTTCTCACGACGACGACCGGTGTCTGTAGTACAGCCACCTAGCACTGTTGTTTGGTTAGCGGTGGTTCCTAGTTGTTTAAAGCTAAACTCGCCACGGAATCCATGCAAAAACAGGTTTCAAAATCTTATTTAATTAATAGCGGTTTTATTTGAATCAAAAATAACAACCGGGTGTTTTCCAGCATACAGTGATCAGATACGCACTCTGATGACGTGTGACGACAATGAGACGCATGTTGATTTTGTTCATCCACACCAGATGCGATCAGGACACGCAGGTTAAAAAATCTAAACAAACTCTGAACCAACTATTTTAATTTATGGACAGGTCGAAACACATGAAACATTCATCGCAATTTAGCTAGCTACCTTGCTGTTGCTAGATAATTTGTCCTGGGATATAAACATTGGTTTATTATTTTACCTGAAATCTACTCTGACAATTAATCCAGAAGAAGAGACTTGCTTGGATCAAGAAACAAGAGCAATGGACATTAGACAGGTGGAAATCTGTCCTTTGGTCTGATGAGTCCGAATTTGAGATTTCTGGTTCCAACCTCCGTGTCTTTGTGAGACACAGAGTAGGTGAACGGATGATCTTCACATGTGTGGTTCCCACTGTGAAGCATGGAGGAGGAGGTGTGATGGTGCTTTGCTGGTGACACTGTTTGTGATTTATTTAGAATTCAAGGCACACTTAACCAGCATGGCTACCACAGCATTCTGCAGTGATAGGCCATCACATCTGGTTTGCGCTTTGTGGGACGATCATTGTTTTTCAACTGGACAATGACCCAAAACACACCTCCAGGCTGTGTAAGGGCTATCTGACCAAGGAGAGTGATGGAGTGCTGCACCAGATTACCTGGCCTCCACAATCACCTGACCTCAACCCAATTGAGATGGTTTTGGATGAGTTGGACCGCAGAGTGAAGGAAAAGCAGCCAACAAGTGCTCAGCATATGTGAGAACTCCTTGAAGACTATTGTAAAAGCATTCCCCATGAAGCTGGTTGAGAAAATGCCAAGAGTGTGCAAAGCTGTCATCTAGGATGGCTACTTTGAAGAATCTAAAAGAGAAAATATATTTGATTTGTTTAACACTTTTTCGGTTACTACATGATTCCATATGTATGATTTCATAGTTTTGATGTCTTTACTATTATTCTAAAATGTAGAACATTTTAAAAATAAAGAAAAACCCCTGAATGAGTAGGTGTGTCCAAACTTTTGACTGGTACTGCGTGTATATATATATATATATATATATATATATATATATATATATATATATATATATATATATATATATTAGTTCCAGTTGTACCAAGGATAATTTAGCTTTAAGGCCCCTAAAGGTATAAGAAAAAATTGGGGATGAAACATTGAATTTTGCATTAATGCTATTAGCCAATAGAAATGCATTGTAAACAGATTCACTACATGGAACAACAGAAAATAAAAAGGAAGTTTGGTCTGAAGTGTCTGTCCTATATCTGAGAGATCTAAGAAAGAGCAGGAAACTATTTTTATTTATTTTTTTACATACAACAATATAAACACAACATGTAAAGTGTTGGTCCCATGTTTCATGAGCTGAAGTAAATTTTGTCCAGAAATTTGTTTACATCCCTGTTAGTGAGCATTTCTACTTTGTTAAGATAATCCCGCCACCTGACAGATGTGGCATATCATGAAGCTGATTGAACAGCATGGCCATTACACAGGGGCACTTTGTGCTGGGGACAATAAAAGGCCACTCTAAAATGTGAAGTTTTGTCACAACACAATGCCACAGATGTCTCAAGTTTTGAGGGAGCGTGCAATTGACATGCTGACTGCAGGAATGTCCACCAGAGCTGTTGCCAGATAATTTAATGTTAAGTTCTCTACCATAAGCTGCCTCCCAATGTCGTTTTAGAGAGTTTTGCAGTACGTACAAATGGCCTCACATCCGCAGATTACCTGTAACGGCGCCAGCCGTGTGTAACCTCCACATCTGTGTGTGTAAGTTCCACATCCGGCTTCTTCACCTGATGGATCTTCTGAGACCAGCCACCCATACAGCTGAAAAAACTTTGTGAGAAGACCTATTTGGTCTCATGGTCTGACAATCACCACTCTAGCTCTGCCAACTTTCACCGCAAATGCGGAAGGGCAGTGGATTGAGACACAGTCCATGCAAAAAAACAGATATCTCTAGTTTAATCAGACAAATTCTGATGGCGATTTAGTTTTATTATGTTATTTCGATTTCCTCGTGGCTACAGAAATTGTACGCTAAGGGTTTCTTAAAGTAAGTACTTTAAGTACTTAAGTTCAGTAAGTACTTGAGAAAAAAGGTAGTTCAAAAGAAAAGTATGAGGTAGATATCATACGGGTTGTACCATTAATCTTAGTGACAGGGGAGGTGTAGTCTATCTGATCTACAGCTTTGATGAACGCTGGAGAAAGAGCACTCTGTGAGAAGCAAAACAGAAGGGTTAGGGTTAAGGTAAGAGGACACAAACACGATATTACACTTCTGAGTACAATATTTTTTGAACAATTTTTGTTGTCTTCCTGAAAGTAATGTATATAGGCTATTGTCTTTTCAATAGCCTACTTTTTCAAGTATTCAGACCCCTTGACTTTTTCCACATTTTGTTATGTTACAGCCTTATTCTAAAATGGATTAATAAAAAATAATCCTCAGCAATCTACACACAATACCCCTTAATGACAAAGTGAAAACCGTTTCTTTTAATTTTGCGCAAATTTATGAAAAAAAGAAAGATATTATATATATTATTTACATAAGTATTCAGACCCTTTGTGGCTCCAAATTGAGCTCAGGTGCATCCTGTTTCCATTGATCATCCTTGAGATGTTTCTACAACTTGATTGGAGTCCACCTGTGGTGAATTCAATTGCTTCGACATGATTTGCAAAGGCACACACCAAGACATGAGGTCAAAGGAATCTGGGGAAGGGTACCAAAACATTTCTGCAGCAATAAAGGTCCCCAATAAAACAGTGGCCTCCATCATTAATAAATGGAAGTTTGGATCCACCAAGACTCTTCCTAGAGCTGGCCGCCTGGCCAAACTGAGCAATCGGGGGAGAAGGGCCTTGGTCAGGGAGGTGACCATGAACCGGATGGTCACTCTGACAGACCTCTACAGGTCCTCTGTGGAGATGGGAGAACCTTCCAGAAGGACAACCATCTCTGCAGCACTCCACCAATCAGGCCATGGCCAGACGGAAGCCACTCCTCAGTAAAAGGCACATGACAGCCCGCTTGGAGTTTGCCAAATGGCAATTAAAGAGACTCTCAGAACATGAGAAACAAGATTCTCTGGTCTGATGAAACCAAGATTGAACTCTTTGGCCTGAATGCCAAGAGTCATGTCTAGAAGAAACATGGCACCCTCCCTACATTGAAACATGGTTGTGACAGCATCAAGTCATGACATTGCCCTCTTTGGGTATAGCAAGCCCCATCCCCCTCTCCCTGCCTCCCCCTTGCCTCCTTCAACTAGGCTGCTGTGGTCAGAGAGAGGTCGTAAATTCCTGAGAAGACCCTGCCACATGGCCACATAGTATAAGAGGCAGAGTCAATTTTCATAGAGCACAAAGGAATTTCTTCCACCTCACAGAACTTGAGGTATGAACAAATTTCATGTTCTGGAGAAAGTATAAAAGATCGGTGAAGAATCCAGCTACGAACTGGTCCATTTGTTACAACTTGGGGAAGCTCATGGGAGACGGTGTGGCCACATTACCATAACGCTGTTTATATAATAGCCTCAGATATGAGGTTTACATCTAATCGTTGTATAAGATGAATGAGTGAGTATGATACTGTTTGTAAAATTGTGTAATATGATTTCTGACTGTTTAATGAAGGAAAATACAATTCCCTTTTGATTTGAACTAAATCAGAGGATTTGATTTCCCTGAGCCCAGTTAGGGTCAGGCATCCTGGGACAGCCCCTTTTCTGCAATTCCGAATAAAACCCAACTTTGGGAAATTATCACCAGACCATGTTTTTCTCCATTAGGAGAGGACAAAGGTTGTAGACCATTGCTGAATCTTTTAACCATACCACGTGGTTAAACTCTTAGACTATCGATACCGACAGAATAAGAACAAGTCTTTGATATTAATTACTAGTCTGCAGCTAGGAATTCGGTATCATTGAACACAAAGAACGACAACCGCCAAAACATCCATTCTATAACAAATGAATGAATGTCACTCTGAACTATCCCCTCTAACCAAGACCGAGAGAGAGAGAGAGAGAGAGAGAGAGAGAGAGAGAGAGCGGACGAAACTCTCCAACAGAAACTAACTTTTCAACAAAGATCCAGACGACACACTGAGTGTAAATATATATATATTGATTACAATTGTTCCCGAATGAGTGAGCGTTCATGTGCAAAGGATTAGCATTTCAATTGTTATAATTATCAATTTTGTAGTGTCTCATCTCAGTTGACCCCCACTTCCCCTTTTGTCTAACAAGCCGCAATGCCGGTTTAGCCCACTAGGGCACATTCCCCTATCATTTCTTGTAAACACATTTACCTTGTTTGTTTGTTTATGCATTTCTGTGAATTACTTAGTTAGTAATAAATAAATGATTTAAGACAATTGGGGCGGCAGGGTAGCCTAGTGGTTAGAGCAAATTACAGAGTCATCCTTGATGAACCTCAGACTGGGGTGAAGGTTCAACTTCCTCCAGGACAACAGCCCTACCCGGCACAGCCAGAAGAGGACTGGCCACCCCACATGGCCTGGTTCCTCTCTAGGTTTCTTCCTAGGTGTTGGCCTTTCTAGGGAGTTTTTCCTAGCCACCGTGCTTCTACACCTGCATTGCTTGCTGTTTGGGGTTTTAGGCTGGGTTTCTGTACAGCACTTTGAGATATCAGCTGATGTACGAAGGGCTATATAAATAAATTTGATTTGATTTGATTTGAAGCACACATCCAAGACAACGCAGGAAGTCTCTGAATATCCTTGAGTGGCCCAGCCAGAGCCCGGACTTGAAACCAATCGATCATCTCCGTAGAGACCTGAAAATAGCTGTGCAGCAACGCTCCCCATCCAACCTGACAGAACTTGAGAGGGTCTGCAGAGAAGAACGGGAGAAGCTCCCCAAATACAGGTGTACCAAGCTTGTAGCGTTATACTCAAGAAGACTCAAGGCTGCCAAAGGTGCTTCACCAAAGTACTGAGTAAAGGGTCTGAATACTTATGTAAATGTGATATTTCAGTTGTTTTTTTTATACATTTGCAAACATTTCTTAAAACCTGCTTTCATTTGTCATTGTGGGGGTTTGTGTATAGATTGATTAGGATTTATTTAGTTGAATAAGGCTGTAACCTAACCAATTTGGAAAAAATCATGGTGTCTAAATACTTTCTGAAGGCACTGTGAATGAGCTATGGAATTTTGAGCTTGTTCTCCAACAGGATAGTCTCACATTGTCAGTCTCATATTCAATCTGACTGGAGATTAAAGTTAATCACCAGTCTTGAGGTGTGTTAAGATGTGAAAGTGTGTTACCTGTAAGATGCTTTACCTGAGGGGTGAGTGTTTTAAAGGTGACGTAGGGTGTAGCGTTGGACAGTACCACTCTGCTGTAGATCTCTGTGCCATCCTTCAGGACCACCCCCTTGGCACTGCCATCTGACCCAACCAAGACCTGATGCACATCCTGTAACCCATATGCATGCACACCCACTCACAGATATCACACAAGAACACATTATATTTCCCATTAGCTGTTAAATTCAAAAGGTTGAGTTACCAACTAGGGAACCACTAGATAACCACTCCTGGGGAAATTAAATCTGCCCTATATGGCTGTGTGTATGTTTATTCACTGGATTATAATCAGCTGGACCATTACAGTTTAACATTAACTGAAAAACACTATGGAATAGAACAAATGTGAAAGCCGTGCCTATCCAGCCAGCTGACCTGTTCAGTAAAGATGTCCGCTCCGTGGGAGCGGGCAGAGCTAGCAATGGCCTTGGACACCCCTCCCATGCCCCCCTCCACATAACCCCACGCTCCCTTCTCCTTCTCCAGCTCCCCCATCACATGATGAAGGAGGACATACCTGCGGATGGGAGATACAAAGGGGAAAACATTATTTTCCAAAACATATATACAATATAACGTTCTATTTAATTCTGAGAGGGGTGTGTGTGGTGTGTATGTGTGTGTGTCTCACCCACTGCCAGGGCTGTTAGGGCTGGTCATAGCTCCTATCACAGCATCTGTAGCCAGTGTGGCTTTAAGAGGCTCAGATTCAAACCAACGGTTCAGGATCTGAAAATTAAAAATAAATGGCATAGATATTCAGCAAGGCACAGAAGACGCTGTAAAGCTTTACAACATGGACGCAAGTAGAATCAGATGAGGAAGGGTTAGATAGCAACGCCAATATTCTTATTCAATATTCTAGCAAAATATATATATATGAATATATATATATATATATATATATATATATATATATATATATACATACAGTTGAAGTCTGAAGTTTACATACACCTTAGCCACACCTTAGCCAAATACATTTAAACTCAGTTTTTCACAATTCTCCTGACATTTAATCTGAGTAAAAATTCCCTGTCTTATTTTTTTTTATTTTACCTTTATTTAACTAGGCAAGTCAGTTAAGAAAAAAGTATTATTTTCAATGACGGCCTAGGAACAGGGGCAAAATGACAGATTTGTACCTTGTCAGCTCAAGGATTTGAACTTGCAACCTTTCAGTTACTAGTCCAACACTCTAACCACTAGGCTACACTGCCATCTTAGGTCAGGATAAGGTTAAGATTATGAATGTGAAATGTCAGAGTAATAGTAGAGAGAATGATTTATTTCAGCTTTTATTTATTTCAAATGTTTCAGGTAGCCTTCCACAAGCTTCTCACAATAAGTTGGGTGAATTTTGGCCCATTCCTGCTGACAGAGCTGGTGTAACTGAGTCAGGTTTGCAGGCCTCCTAGCTCGCACACGCTTTTTCAGTTCTGCCCACAGATTTTCTATAGGATTCCAATACCTTGACTCCAATACAAACTCCAATTCCTTGACTTTGTTGTCCTTAAGCCATTTCCACAACTTTGGAAGTATGCTTGGGGTCATTGTCCTTTTGGAAGACCCATTTGCGACCAAGCTTTAACTTCCTGACTGATGTCTTGAGATGTTGCTTCAATATATCCACATAATTTTCCTACCTCATGATGCCATCTATTTTGTGAAGTGCACCAGTCCCTCCTGCAGCAAAGAACCCCCACAACATGATTCTGCCACCCCCGTGCTTCACGGTTGGGATGGTGTTTTTCGGCTTGCAAGATTCCCTCTTTTTCCTCCAAACATAACGATGGTCATTACGGCCAAACAGTTCTATTTTTGTTTCATCAGATCAGAGGACATTCCTCCTAAAAGTATGATCTTTGTCCCATTGTGCATTTGCAAACCCTAGTCTGGATTTTTTTATGGCGGTTTTGGGGCAGTGGCTTTTTCCTTGCTGAGCGGCGTTTCATGTTATGTCGATATAGGACTCATTTTACTGTGGATATAGATACTTTGGTACCTGTTTCCTCCAGCATCTTCACAAGGTCCTTTGCTGTTGTTCTGGGATTGATTTGCACGTTTCGCACCAAAGTACATTCAGCTCTAGGAGACAGAATGCGAATCTTGGCTGATTTCTTTTGATTTTCCCATGATGTCAAGCAAAGAGGCACTTAGTTTGAAGGTAGGCCTTAAAAATACATCCACAGGTACACCTCCAATTGACTCAAATGTTGTCAATCAGAAGCTTCTAAAGCCATGACATAATTGTATGTAATTTTCCAAGCTGTAAAGGCACAGTCAACTTAGTGTATGTAAACTTCTGACCCACTGAAATAATCTGTCTGTAAACAATTGTTGGAAAAATGACTTGTGTCATGCACAAAGTAGATGTCCTAACCGACTTGCCAAAACTAAGAAATTTGTGGAGTGGTTGAAAAATGAGTTTTAATGACTCAACTCTAAGTGTATGTAAACTTCAGACTTCAACTGTGTGTGTATATACATATACACACACACATATATATAGACAGCTCTGACTCAAACCATTGGTTTAGGGTCTGAGAAATAGAGTAGAACGTAGGGAACTAGGTATAACATACTATGGGTGAGTCAACGACCAATCATATTCACAGGAAGAAAACTGAAATCACACCCAACGGTCCAATGGGTACCGAGCGTGCCCTCGGAAGCCCCGCCTTCCTAGCTATGATACCGGGGCTCGCATTAATTTTCTCAATTCAGTACTGCTCTTCAGCGAGCTCAAATCATCTGAAGGTGCGGCCCAAAATATGTTATACCTTGTTCCCTCCTTTAGGGAACAGTAGTTATACTCATAAATGTATACTCCCTTTCAGTCAGTCACTCGGTATACAGTGGGGCAAAAAGTATTTAGTCAGCCACCAATTGTGCAAGTACTCCCACTTAAAAAGATGAGAGAGGCCTGTAATTTTCATCATAGGTACACTTCAACTATGACAGACAAAATGAGGAGAAAAATAATCCAGAAAATCACATTGTAGGATTTTTAATGAATTTATTTGCAAATTATGGTGGAAAATAAGTATTTGGTCACCTACAAACAAGCAAGATTTCTGGCTCCCACAGACCTGTAACTTCTTCTTTAAGAGGCTCCTCTGTCCTCCACTCGTTACCTGTATTAATGGCACCTGTTTGAACTTGTTATCAGTATGAAAGACACCTGTCCACAACCTCAAACAATCACACTCCAAACTCCACTATGGCCAAGACCAAAGAGCTGTCAGAGGACACCAGAAACAAAATTGTAGACCTGCACCAGGCTGGGAAGACTGAATCTGCAATAGGTAAGCAGCTTGGTTTGAAGAAATCAACTGTGGGAGCAATTATTTGGAAATGGAAGACATACAAGACCACTGATAATCTCCCTCGATCTGGGGCTCCACGCAAGATCTCACCCCGTGGGGTCAAAATGATCACAAGAACGGTGAGCAAAAATCCCAGAACCACACGGGGGGACCTAGTGAATGACCTGCAGAGAGCTGAAACCAAAGTAACAAAGCCTACCATCAGTAACACACTACGCCGCCAGGGACTCAAATCCTGCAGTGTCAGACGTGTCTCCCTGCTTAAGCCAGTACATGTCCAGGCCCATCTGAAAAGAGGATTTGACGGGCCTCACAGGAAGAAAAGGCCCGTCTGAATAGGTATGGTGTTCTTTGGATGCAACTCAGCATTCTTTGTCCTCCAAACATGACGAGTTTAGTTTTGACCAAAAAGTTCAATTTTGGTTTCATCTGACCATATGACATTCTCCCAATCTTCTTCTGGATCATCCAAATGCTCTCTAGCAAACTTCAGACGGGCCTGGACATGTACTGGCTTAAGCAGGGAGACACGTCTGACACTGCAGGATTTGAGTCCCTGGCGGCGTAGTGTGTTACTGATGGTAGGCTTTGTTACTTTGGACCCAGCTTTCTGCAGGTCATTCACTAGGTCCCCCCGTGTGGTTCTGGGATTTTTGCTCACCGTTCTTGTGATCATTTTGACCCCACGGGGTGAGATCTTGCGTGGAGCCCCAGATCGAGGGAGATTATCAGTGGTCTTGTATGTCTTCCATTTCCAAATAATTGCTCCCACAGTTGATTTCTTCAAACCAAGCTGCTTACCTATTGCAGATTCAGTCTTCCTAGCCTGGTGCAGGTCTACAATTTTGTTTCTGGTGTCCTTTGACAGCTCTTTGGTCTTGGCCATAGTGGAGTTTGGAGTGTGACTGTTTGAGGTTGTGGACAGGTGTCTTTTATACTGATAACAAGTTCAAACAGGTGCCATTAATACAGGTAACGAGTGGACAGAGGAGCCTCTTAAAGAAGAAGTTACAGGTCTGTGAGAGCCAGAAATCTTGCTTGTTTGTAGGTCACCAAATACTTATTTTCCACCATAATTTGCAAATAAATTCATAAAAAATCCTACAATGTGATCTTCTGCATTTTTTCCTCATTTTGTCTGTCATAGTTGAAGTGTACCTATGATGAAAATTACAGGCCTCTCATCTTTTTAAGTGGGAGAACTTGCACAATTGGTGGCTGACTAAATACTGTTTTGCCCCACTGTATATAGGTCTATGGGCTAGGCTACATGATGTGTGACTGCTTTGAAATAAAAATTGCCCCAAAAAAAGTCATGCGCTGTTTCTTGCCTTACTGCACAAGCTGGGCATCACTCACAAGTGATAATACATAATTCCCAAGTGATAATTGTTATGACTGTACAGTAGAACAGTCATGCGAGATGTTATTGTTACAGTGGTTGACCCTAGGGTTATGTTACACCCCACGTTCTGTATTGTTCAGTTGACGTTATGATTAAACAAGTACAGTTAGCTCTAACACCTGTGGTTGTTTCTAACCTTCAAACCTTTGGCTACTAGGATGGCTGAAGGTTTCCCTACCACCACTCTCTCCCTTCCTCGCTCTGCCTGGTGAGCCCCCAGTTCCATGGACTCAATGGATTCCATATTTTGAAACATACATTACTGCACTGGGCTTACAAGACGTGAGTGACGCTTGGCTAAAAGCACTGGTGCTACACTGCCAAGGCGCATAGGGACAGCATGTGTTCGGGACACTTGGTTATGCTGATGCTGTGGCTCTCTAGGTGACACACTTCTCTACACCCCAAAGTGCCCGTCTCCATCGGTTTCAGTTCCGACGGCACCATCAGCTGCCTGGTGAGTCTGTACACCAGTGTGTGGCAAATCTACGGGGCTTAGCTAGCTAGTGTAAATTTGGGGCACGGCAGGAGGAAATGGTACATGACCAACTAACCGAGCATACAAACAACAAGAAAGTACGTGAAAGACTGTTACTTGAACCTGATGATTTGTCACTGGCAAAGGCACTCCAGTTATTTAAGCGGAGTCCACTGCAGGATCTGCTGCAAAGCTAGCCTCCCCTCTCCAGCCTCTTGCTCTCACTGACACAGACCACTCTGCTCAGATCCTAAGTGGAGAGACCCCCGTCATACAACCTCTACGCTGTGTCCCACTGGCCCTGCATGCAGATATCAATGCCGAGCTCCGGTGCCAGCTAGAGGAAGACATCATCGAGGCTATTGATGCATCCCCCTGGATCGCAAACCTGGCGGTGGTAAAAAAGAGATCATTCCACCTGTGTGGACCTTAGAGCAGCAAATAGGGCCATCCTCCCAGACAAATACCCCCTGCAGAAGAGTTCACTGCCCTTTTCTACAGCTCCAGGGATACCTACAGGTGCTGCTACACCGAAGCAGCCACAATCTCATAGCGTTCATCACCCACTTCGGGGTCTTCCACTACAAGCGTATGGCATTTGGATTCAGTTCGGCACCCAGCTGCTTCCAAAAGATCTTGATGTCTTTCTTCGCAGGGATCCCGGGGTGGCCATCTACCTCGATGATATCTCTGTTCACAGGCCTACCATCAGGGTCCATGATGAGCACCTACACAGTGTGTTCACTGCACTGGCAGAAACACAACCTCACTCTCAATGGAGAAAAGGGTTTCTTCTCCACCCCTGCCATTGACTTTGTGTGATTTGACCTCTCTGCCGAGGGGATTTCCCCACTCCACTCCAACACTGTAGGAGCTCCAGAAGGCATCAGCAGACGACCCCACTCTCTCCAAGCTGGTGACCTTCATCACACAGGGCTGGCACAACAAAGCACCAGAGGAGCTGTCGTAATACTTCAGGGTCTGAGAGGAGCTGTCCTGCTGGATCGACACCTGAAAGGTTTGCCAATTGCGTTGCACATTCTTCCTTCAGGCGAGCTAAAGAGCTGAGAATCTAGGAAATTAATGCGACCCCTGGTATTATAGCCAGGATGGCTGAGCTTCCGAGGGCAAACTCTGCATCCATTGGCCCATTGGGAGTGATTTTAGTTTACTTCAGGTGAATATGATTGGTTGTTTCCTCCCCATAGTATATACTGAAAGGGAACACAGGAGTTATAGAGCAGAAATTCAGTCTGAATGGACACCATGCCTGTTAAGCAAGAGGGTGGTACTAGAGAGTGTGAGTAGGCCAACTCACATCATTCTACTAATCACAGTCTAAATGGAAGCCATGATAAGTGAAGGAAACAAAGTGATATAGGTGGTCTATCAACCTTCATTATTGGTGCAGTTATGATCTCATAGAAGTCTGGAATGTTCTTGCCCAGTTTCAAGCCTGTAAACACACAACAGAAAAGGTGAGTATTATTATGCAATATATTGAAAAATAAAAACAGATGTATTGTATTATAAATAATACAGTCATTATTTAACATTTCAGCTGTGTTTATTCACCCTACAAACATGTAGGAAAACAACTTAGTACCACATTGGACAAGGGGCAAGGCACTCCTCAGTGCTGCCATCCTCCTCCTCAGGGCCCCCCCGGTTAACCCTGCGATGTCTACTGGGGGCGAGTCCAGGAGGGGGTGGATGGCCACCGCTAACTTATCCAGGTGGGTTATAAACTCTGGGTACGCCTGGAGGGGGGGGGGGGGGGGCAAAGGGGGAGAGTGGGAGAGGGAAAGGCACAGAAAGAGTTACTGTTAATTACATAACAAGGAGAGGGGGAAACAATCACTACTCCCCTCCATTTCCTCCTTTTACTGTAGCCTACTGAGTACTAGCTAATAGAGCTAAGTGAGCTAACATCTACAATAAACAGCATCTGTACAGTAAGCTGTCTATCTTATATTGCTACCCACCTTGGCGTCTGTCTCAGAGAACTTGCCGATCTCCCTCTGGTTCATGGCCAGGTCTGAGCCCAGCAGTAGAGACCGAGGGGGGAGACCCCCTACCCCCCCCTCCAACATTGGGGTGAAGGCATGGGGGTCCCGCATGTACAACTTCAGTCCATGTTTCTGAACACACACACACATACAGTGGGTATCATAAGTATTCACCCCCCTTGGATTTACTTAACATTTTGTTGACCTACAGATTGAAATACATAGATTTAATTGTCATTTTTGGTGTTATTGATCAACACAAAATACTCCATAATGTCAAAGTGAAAAGAAAATTCTACACATTTTTACAAATTATATAACTAAAATATAGTTGTTGCATAAGTATTTTTTTAGTCAAGCCTAAATTAGTTCAGGAGTAAAATCTGGTTTAACAAAATTGCATAATAAGTTACATAATAAGTCCCCCATACATACAGTTGAAGTCGGTAATTTACATACACCTTAGCCAAATACAATTAAACTCAGTTTTTCACAATTCCTGACATTTAATCAGAGTAAAATTTCCCTGTCTTAGGTCAGAAGTCCACCAGTCCCTCCTGCAGCAAAGCACCCCCACAGCATGATGCTGCCACCCCTGTGCTTCACGGTTGGGATGGTGTTCTTTGGCTTGCAAGCCACCCCCTTTTCCTCCAAACATAATGATGGTCATTTTGACCAAACAGTTCTATTTTTGTTTCATCAGACCACAGGACATTTTCCAAAAAAGTACGATCTTTTTCCCCATGTGCAGTTGCAAACCGTGGTCTGGCTTTTTTATGGCAGTTTTGGAGCAGTGGCTTCTTCCTTGCTGAGCGGCCGATATAGGACTCATTTTACTTTAGATACTTTTGTACCTGTTTCCTCCAGCTGGGATTGATTTGCACGTTTCCCACCAAAGTACGTTCATCTCTAGGAGACAGAACGCGCCTCGTTCCTGAGAGGTAAGACGGCTGCGTGGTCCCTGTCTGTAAACAATTGTTGGAAAAATGACTTGTGTCATGCGCAAAGTAGATGTCCTAACCGACTTGCCAAAACTATAGTTTGTTAACAAGAAATGTGTGGAATGGTTGAAAAATGAGTTTTAATGACTCCAACCTAAGTGTATGTACACTTCTGACTTCAACTGTACTAAATCTGTAAGGTCCCTCAGTCAAGTATTGAATTTCAAGCACAGATTCAACTACAAAGCCAGGGAGCGTTTCGAAAGCCTGATAAAGAAGGGCAGTGATTGGTAGATGGGGTAACAATAAAAATAAGCAGACTTTGAATATCTCTTTAAGCAAGGTCAAGTTAATAAGTATGCTGTGGATGATGTATTAAACCACCCAGACACATCAAAGATACAGTTGGCCTTCTGGACTGCAGGACAGGAAGGAAACTGCTCAGGGATGGTGGTGATTTAAAAACAGCTACAGAGTTCAATGGCTGTGTTGGGAGAAAACTGGGGATGGATCAACAACATTGTAGTGACTCCACAAGAATCACCTAAATGACAGAGAAAAAATAATAAAATACACAGAATAGCATGGTGGTGGCTGCATCATGGTATGGGTATGCTTGACATCGGCAAAGACTGGGGAGTTTTTTAGGATAAAGAGAAATGGGATGGAGCTAAGCACAGGCAAAATCCTTGAGGAAATGTGCTTCGGTCTGCTTTACATCAGACCTTTCAGCAGGACAATAACCTAAAAAACAAGGCCAAATCTATACTGGAGTTGTTTACCAAGAAGACAGGGAATGTTCCCGAGTGGCCTAGTTACAGTTTTGACTTAAATCAGCTTGAACATCTATGACAAGACTTGCTGTATAGCCATGATCCCAAACACCTTGACAGAACTTTGAGAATGTTTTAAATAATAATGGCCAAATATTGCAGAATCCATGTGTTCAAAGCGCTTAGAGACTAACTTAATAAGACTCACAGATGTAATCCCTGCCAAACGTGTTTCTAACATGTACTGACTCAGGGGGGTGTATACTTATCTAATAAAGATATATTACTGTTTTATTTTTCATTCATCTTCCACTTTGACATTACAGAGTATTTTGTGTAGATCGTTGACACAAAACGACAATTAAATTAATTTAATCCCACTTTGTAACACAATACAATGTGATGAAAGGGGAGTGAATACTTGTGAGAGCCACTGTAACACACCTGATTGATTTAAATATTCAAAGACATAATGATCAGTTCATTCTTTCAAAAGCCTGCAGACGTTACATAGAAGATCACTGATATATCAAGTATGATGGCTGGTTGTTCACCTTGAGCTCCAGGTCTCTGAAGATGTGTGGTCTGAGCAGGCTGAGGAGATAGGAACACCGGGAGAAATGGAAACCTGCAGACAGACATACAGACATGAAAAGGAAACACATTAACTACATAGTAAACAACTTGAGATTCTACAATAAGAACACACATTTTTTTATGTGAGAGCAGGTTTTCTACTCTTTTAATGTCTGTGTTGACTCTACTGAACACCCTGCTGCACTACCATGACCTCCAGAGGGACCCTCTGTAGCAGGAGTCTGTCACCAGAGAGAGTGAACCTCACCTGGGATGATTTCCTCCGACACTGCCGCCCCTCCCAGAACATGTCTGCGTTCCAGAACTGCTGTCTTCAGCCCACCCTTCTGCAGATAGGCTGCCTGTGAATACACACACACAAACTATTAACATAATGCATGTAGACACACACACGTAAATTAAGTTAGATATGTCACACATTCATGGAGATGGATATATTTGGATAAGCAAATATCCACTTACCGCTACCAGTCCATTGTGTCCTACAATAAAAAATGATATGAGTGTCAAACATCCGTTTATAAAGATACTAGTGCCCTAATTGCTATAGTAAATCCAGCAACAATATATTGACAAAATCTACATTTGCAGAAACTATTAATCTAATTTGGCTCCGGTCCATTGTTTCTCATCCACTAGTGCTGAGCGATTAGTGTTTATTTGGTCAGTTTCGGTTCAATTATTTTAAAAATAATCACGGTTTTTCAATTTTTGTTTTGATAATTTAAACATTAAATGCACTTTGCATTATGAGGGTTGAAGGCTGTAACAACACAGAATAAAACAATAAAAGTCCCATGATGGTAGTGATGCCCATTACTGCTTATCATCATTTATTAACATTACTTCAATAAGATATTTCAGTTGTTGTGCATATTACATATGTTTTATTTAATTACTTTATTATTTAATTCCAAGTAATCTCACCTCTACAGAGCTGCTGCTTTTGCTGTCTGACAAAATGTTGTAGTTCTTCAAAATAAGGCATACTTTTATGACTACCAACTATCAATCACTTAGATACTGTATTTTCAGGTAGAGATACTTTTTGAAGCAACAGCTGCTCTCTATATCACCTCACAATCGCGCATTCTTCTCTCTTCCGTAATAGGTTTAAAAGAAATACAGACCGGACAGTAGATTCACAATGGATCGTGGTAATTGTACTTGTACTTAATGTTTAAATTCCTCCACCTTGCGCGACGGAAGTCCTGCCCTTTGATTTCAGCATTCTGCATCACTGGTGGTGAAGAATCGCAAGTACATCTCTTAAAAGAAGTGTTGGAAATCCAAACGTGGATCACGTTCAAATAATCCTGCAATCTCAATTGCTTGGGTCTCATTCCATTTATTTATTTAAATTGTTGGACATACCTTTCTAGGTTCTTCCAATTAAATGAGACACCTTAAAATGTGCAATAGTAACCTAGATGAACCAACTTCCCAGGTGAATTTAAAGTTTAATTCCCAGATAGCCTATTCAGGTTTGATTCTTCAATAAATTTGATCAATCAGTAAAATATGCTTCTGCAAAGCACAATCAATCAGTCCCGCCTCTAGCGGGAATCCCATATGGCTTTGGCCTGAGGGGAAAGTGTACCACAGTGGTAAATGTACCTAACATTTGTACCTAATTGCTTGGGTATTATCGTCTCATTCAATTTATTTATTTAAATTTTCGAACATACCTTTCTAAATTGAACCAACTTAATTTAAAGTTTAATTCACAGATAGCCTATCCAGGTATGCTTTAATCATTATCATTGATTAATTCAATTTGCTTTTGCAAATTCATTCACGTCCAACTTCCACAGTACTGTCCAGTACTGATGGTTCATTAACGTCTATAAATAGATTAAAATTGTCTTTGCAGCTATTCCAAAACCAAACTTTGGAAAATTAGGGAAAACATTTTTTCCTTTCAAAATGTTCTAATAATGTGCAAGCTATCAGAGGGGGTAGTCCCCACTTGCCCGATAATTAGTGAACTTCCACCCGCAAATGGATTGATCTCTGACCTCAGCAGCGATACCAACCCTAATTATGCCATTAGTGGAAAAGCAGACAACAACGCTTTCCAAAATCCACCATCGGGCGCAGGCCTCGTAAAGGTTCTCTCCAGTCTAGCCCTGATGTCTTGCCACCCGAGATTGGCATCTGTCCAATACCGCATAGCACAGCTGAAGCACGAGCAGGTAATGATAGACATAAAGGGACAGGTGGCGAGAACTGGGAAACCAAAGACAAATGCAGAAAATTGATAAATTATGCTAGCTATGGAACTGCGCTTGAAAACTGAACAATTAAATGTAATTGTAAAAACGTATGACGATGAACAAGCACAAGCTCTTCAACAAAATCGTCTTCTAGAGGAACAAAATCAAATGCTACAGGAACAACTCGATTTAGCCAAAACTAAATACGATGATGTTCACGCCAAACTAGATAAATCTGACGAGTTATCTACAAACAGGAGCGCTCAACTTGATAACATGCATGCAGTTTTGTCGAACATTACTCAAAGTAACACGGTTCTACTCAAAACGCTGCAGACCAAAGACGATCAGTTAATGAATACAATGACAAAGTTGGATGACAAATCAGCAGAACTCATTGAAGTCGCTGACCAAATGAATGAGGTGATGAAGGTGGAAATATTGATTTCTAAGCAAGCGGAGGAAATCTTGTCACTAAATCTCTCGCTCCCTACTCAAGACCTCTATCTGCAAACCATGACAGATACGTTTGAGACCGAAAGGAGCAACTGTGACACTCACGTGTCCAGAATCAGTACTCTAAGAGCTCAAGTGGACTCTGCAATGCAGCAGAATACCACCCTTAGGTACCATCTGGAGAAAGTCCAGAATGGTCGCGCTCTACAGTGTGACTACCAATCCAAGCAACCGGAGCCCTGTACACACAGGAGTAAAGACGATAGGTTTCAGACCTTGCCTCCCTCAGGTGTCCCTCAGTCTTCTCCTCTTGGCCATTCGGCACTGAGTAATATTGCTCCTCTTGGCCAACAACAACAAGGCGTGGCTTCTCCTCTTGGCCCCAATCTCTCCACAGGATGAAGCCAACCCTCTCCTCCCGCTTGGCGTGGAATACATTGACAAACTCCCCTCCTTTGACCCCGTTCCAGGTCAGCCAAACGATACTGAGACGTTCCTAGCTGACATAGAGGATGCGTTGGATGGCTACCCGAATACTACGTGTTCTGACAGGGTTTACCTGTTGAAGCGAACGTCGAATAGACACTTGACAAGGTTAATTCGTTTACAACAGCAACACGTGCTAAATGACTACGCTAAACTTGCCACAGCTTTGAAATTATAATTCAGTGGTTCTGCGAAAGCACCCCTTGGGAAAAAGATGTTTAGAAACCTCTTGGGGCAGAATCCGATCCAAGGAAATATTATTATCTCGACACATTCCATCAGCCAACCTGATTGACCATTCTTTTCATGATTTCGAGCCAGCTGTCTCTGTGAATACGCAACTTCCCTCCTCCTTGCAGTCGTGCAATACGGTAGTTGAGATGAACTCCTCTTGCCCTTCGGACACTTCCGCAAACACTGCGGCCGTCTCAGCAAGAAAAACATTGATGCGCAGAGTATACTCTGCTTCCGATGACACACCTTCCGCTTTGTTGGGGACTGTCACCCCTTACAATGATACTAATGGCGTCAGTCCAGCAACTGACCCGATGACTCCCACTGGTGAAACACTTTGCGATATCACAGACCGATATCCTCGTCTAAGTTCGCAGGTACTGAAGAGGTTGCCACAGCGGACGCGGTGGTGATTGACATGCTTCGACAGCCACTGAGTGTTTTGAAACACAAACAGCAGGAGATTTGGTTGAAAGGTTACAGCCATTCTCATAACGCGGCCACTGACAACTCGTACATAGGGTCCGAACTTTTCGTTTGCACCTCGGACACAAACACCACCCGCTGGTGGGGGGGTCCCGAGACACAAAGGGGGGGAATAGTAGCCCAGACCCATGATGAGCCTCATCGAGGCCGTGGGGGGGTCGTGCATACAGACAACACCGTATGAGGCCGCCAGAGCATAAATCAAATCCAGTTGTAAACTGAACAGTGAGGAGCAGACATGAACAGTGAACAGTAAGGAGCAGACATGCCCCTAGACAGGGATTATCTTAGAACACATCTAAGATAGTACTGAGGTGTACCACACTGGTCGTAAAGGAAGTCCAGTGGACTTGTGTCCACCTCCAAACCAAATGGCAACAATAATCATTCCTTGCCATGTGTAGGTTCAACTACAATACAACTAGTAAAATGCTCCAATCATGTGCTCCGGTAGTATTATATTTTAGAATAAATCGCTAGGATAACTGGTCCCTTTGAGAACCAGTACCAATACCAGTGACAGTCAGTCTAGCTACAATCAGTAAGAAGGTTAGAGACCTAACCAATCAAATTACTCTTGACAATAACGACATAGGAGTCACTCAGAGTGCAACACGTGGAAGGGAATCTCCAGTGCACTCTTCCAATGGTTAACACACATGTCACTAATAAATAGTATCCTCCATTCAGGAGGAAAATTATTAGAATCATTAACCACGATCACACCACGTACGACTGGTCCAATACTTAAAGAGTACTTCCGTCGTGAGGTTAGCTCCTCTGTGGATAACATAGCTATGACTTGTAGTAAAAACTACTACAGACTCCCTTGACACCAATTCTGACTAACCTCCAGGTATTGACCTGAAAATGACCTGACTACGTCAGACTCATTCTGAACCAGTCTTAATCTGCCAGGATACTTGGTTTTCTTCCCTTGACAGGCGCGCTTGTGTGAGCATAAACGCACATGCACAACGGAACATCATATTAGGATTTATGCAAGGATCACTTAAGGGTCCAAGCAAAATACCAGCCTTAGTAAAGTTGAACATTTACTTCTAGGCCTTTGACTCTACAGCACTCACCAGTTTTCTTCCCAGAAGTCCATAGGTCATCCCGGTAGACTGCCCAAAACTAGTGCCCTACAGCCGTAAACTGATCAACTTAGGATAGTGCCTAAGCAACACACCAAGTAGGAAAACCCTAGATATGGCATTAGAGACAATGCCATGATAGTCATTTTACCAGAACAGTCCAATTAGATGATTTTTGTGTGAGAACTATATTTTGTATATCTTTTGTTTATGCTTTCATTCCTTTTCAGTTCAGTTCCTTTGACACTTAGGAAGTGATAGAGCCATAAACAAAGTTCCCATTCAACCATTACTTAGTGCCACAACGCCACTCATTGGGGAATTAATGTAATTATATATATTTCATGAGTGTGTGTGCGTGCGTGCGTTGTTAACATCTGCCTAAGTTACCTCCCAGATCTTCCAGTCTGGACGACGACCAGATGACGGGTCCGGAACGGTGACCCCAAATCCGGACATCCACGGCCCATCCTTGTGGCGGCATGCCCCGCTGTCAGGGAGCCTACCAAGGTAAACCACCAGAGGGGGGGGGGGACCACAACGGCGATCACCAACCAGGACATCCCCTGGCCCTCCCTGGGGTACTTTGCAGCTCCCAGGGAACCTACCAAGGTACATCACTAGAAGGGACCGCAACGGCGATCACCAACCGGACATCAACTGCCATCCTTGTGGTGGACTGCTCCGCTTTCAGAGAAGCCTACCAAGTTCAACCACCAGAGGGGACTGCAACAATGATCTACAAACAGGACATCATGTGTTCATGATTTTATGTTGATTTGTAACTTGCAGGACAAACAAGATCCAAACCACCAGGGGGGGTGTGTCATGGCGTTGCCCTCTTTGGGTATAGCAAGCCCCATCCCCCTCTCCCTGCCTCCCCCTTGCCTCCTTCAACTAGGCTGCTGTGGTCAGAGAGAGGTCGTAAATTCCTGAGAAGACCCTGCCACATGACCACATAGTCCACTGCTCAAATAAAGGGAACACTTAAACAACACAATGTAACTCCAAGTCAATCACACTTCTGTGAAATCAAACTGTCCACTTAGGAAGCAACACTGATTGACAATAAATTTCACATGCTGTTGTGCAAATGGAATAGACAACAGGTGGAAATTATAGGCAATTAGCAAGACACCCCCAATAAAGGAGTGGTTCTGCAGGTGATAACCACAGACCACTTCTTAGTTCCTATACTTCCTGGGTGATGTTTTGGTCACTTTTGAATGCTGGCGTTGCTTTCACTCTAGTGGTAGCATGAGATGGAGTCTACAACCCACCCAAGTGGCTCAGGTAGTGCAGCTCATCCAGGATGGCACATCAATGCGAGCTTGGCAAGAAGGTTTGCTGTGTCTGTCAACGTAGTGTCCAGAGCATGGAGGCGTTACCAGGAGACAGGCCAGTACATCAGGAGACGTGGAGGAGGCCGTAGGAGGGCAACAACCCAGCAGCAGGACCACTACCTCCGCCTTTGTGCAAGGAGGAGCAGGCGGAGCACTGCCAGAGCCCTGCAAAATGACCTCCAGCAGGCCACAAATGTGCATGTGTCTGCTCAAACGGTCAGAAGCAGACTCCATGAGGGTGGTATGAGGGCCCGACGTCCACATGTGGGGGTTGTGCTTACAGCCCCACACCGTGCAGGACGTTTGGCATTTGCCAGAGAACACCAAGATTGGCAAATTCGCCACTGGCGCCCTGTGCTCTTCACAGATGAAAGCAGGTTCACACTGAGCACATGTGACAGAGTCTGGAGATGCCGTGGAGAACGTTCTGCTGCCTGCAACATCCTCCAGCATGAACGGTGTGGCGGTGGGTCAGTCATGGTGTGGGGTGGTATTTCTTTGGGGGGCTGCACAGCCCTCCATGTGCTCGCCAGAGGTAGCCTGACTGCCATTAAGTACCGTGATGAGATCCTCAGACCCCTTGTGAGACCATATGCTGGTGCGGTTCGCCCTGGGTTCCCCCTAATGCAAGACAATGCTAGACCTCATGTGGCTGGAGTGTGTCAGCAGTTCCTGCAAGAGGAAGGCATTGATCCTATGGACTGGCCCGCCCGTTCCCCAGACCTGAATCCAATTGAGCACATCTGGGACATCATGTCTCGCTCCATCCACCAACGCCATGTTACGCCACGTTGCACCACAGACTGTCCAGGAGTTGGCGGATGCTTTAGTCCAGGTCTGGGAGGAGATCCCTCAGGAGACCATCCGCCACCTCATCAGGAGCATGCCCAGGCGTTGTAGGGAGGTCATACAGGCACGTGAAGGCCACACACACTACTGAGCCTCATTTGGACTTGTTTTAAGGACATTACATCAAAGTTGGATCAGCCTGCAATTCCGAATAAAACCCGTTGGGAAATTATCACCAGACCATGTTTTTCTCCATTAGGAGAGGACGAAGGTTGTAGACCATTGCTGAATCTTTTACCATACCATGTGGTTAAACTCTCAGACTATCGATACCAACAGAAGTCTTTGATATTAATTACTAGTCTGCAGCTAGGAATTCGGTATCATTGAACGCGAAGAACGACATCCGCCGAAACATCCATTCTATAACCACTGAATGAATGTCACTCTGAACTATCCCCTCTAACCAAGACAGAGAGAGAGAGACGGACAAAATTCTCCAACAGAAACAAACTTTTCAACAAAAATCCTGACGACACACTGAGCGTAAATATATATATTGATTGCAATTGTTCCCTAATGAGTTCATGTGCAAAGGATTTCAATTTCAATTGTTATAATTATCAACTCTGTAGTGACTTCTTAGTCAACCCCCACTTCCCCTTTTGTCTAACAAGCCGCCATGCCGGTTTAGCCCACTAGGACACATTCTCCTATCATTTCTTGTAACCATATTTACTGTTTGTTAATGCATTTCTGTGAATTACTTAGTTAGTAATAAATAAATGATTTAAGACAATTGATGTATGGATGACTCATAGTGAAGACTGGGTTCGTGCAGATAACCAACAATTTACGACATTTGGAATGAGACTAACATGAGGTAAAGTAAATAATTCATTAATTCGAAGACTAATTGATCAAATAAAATATCTGAAAAGTTATTTTAGGAAATGATAACTTTGTAATCTGAATATTTTTCCTTGGTGCCCCAATTTTTCCTTGGTGCCCCGACTTCCTAGTTAATTACAGTTACATGATTAATCAGTTGATCGCGTAATACTAATTACAGAGAATCTTTGATAAAAACTAAAAGCCTTCAATTTAATGATAGTAAAGACACAACACTAGTTAATGTATGTAGATTGATAACTGCTGAACACTGTAGATTTCTATGTGTGTATCTCATGAATCTATCAATCTGACATCAATTTATGTTGTAAGGCAAAACCAAATAATATATGGATGTGTCTGTAAATACTACATCATAATTCTCTATCAGCCAGTGTGTTTCAATAGGCCAAAGTGGAAAGACTGGTTGCTGATTGGTTGGTTAAAACCGCATTCCAGCCAGTGTCTATTCCACAAGTAGTCTCTGCCGAAGCCCCAACAACCGGAAGTTACCATTTTCAGGGGAAATGGAAAGAGAGCCTGTGACTTCCACTTTTGGACGTTAACAAGGCGACACGCCATATATACTGGATTGGTTGAACAGTGCATAAGAGACCTCTGTCTCCGCCTCCAGTATTTATGCTGCAGTAGTTTATGTGTAGGGGGAGCTAGTGATAGTCTGTTATATCTGGAGTATTTCTCCTGTCTTATCCGGTGTCCTGTGTGAATTTAAATATGCTCTCTCTAATTCTCTCTTTCTCTCTCTCAGAGGACCTGACCATGGTCCTGGACCATGCCTCAGGACTGCCTGGCATGATGACTCCTTGCTGTCCCCAGTCCACCTGGCCGTGCTGACCTGTTGCACCCCCGACAACCACTGTGATTTGACCATGCTGGTCATTTATGAACATTTGAACATCTTGGCCATGTTCTGTTATAATCTCCACCCGGCACAGCCAGAAGAGAACTGGCCACCCCTCATAGCCTGGTTCCTCTCTAGGTTTCGGCCTTTTTCCTAGCCACCGTGCTTCTACACCTGCATTGCTTGCTGTTTGGGGTTTTAGGCTGGGTTTCTGTACAGCACTTTTAGATATCAGCTGATGTAAGAGGGGCTATATAAATAAATCTGATTTGAACAGATTTTTTTCTCGTCAAGGACAGTTATGTAGGGGGATCTAGTTTCAGGCGTTTATTTTAAACCTGCTACGTTAGGTTATTCCACAAGTTACCACCACCTGGGCTATGACGTTGAAATGCATATTCACTGTTCCATCTCACTGCGTAATCCACTGTCTCATCAGCAAAGCAAGGCAATTTATAAACTTGAGCTCCACTCTAAAAAGCATATAGACATTATCTCCCATTTCTTTTAGACTGGCGTTTGGTTTTCAACAGAGGAGATTTATAGAAACATTTCTGTCTCTCTGACATCTGCAACATTGTTTCAATATTGAAATTCGATCTCTAGCTGTCTCATAGTAATGAACTTGTCGGGAGTTTGGACGAGAGACAGGCAGGCAACTTTTCTCAGCCAGTCAAAATCATGAATCAGCATCATTGTTATGGATGTGTACAAAGAAATGTCAATAGAAAAACAGGTAAAATTCAATTAAATTCAGCTAGTTTGCTGTCTTTCCATCTTCAGTTTTAAGTAATTCTGTTAGCTGTGTAGTTGGCTAGCTCCTTTCAACAGTTGCGAGAGAGCAAATGTTCCATGGCAGGCAAAATTGCACATCATTAGCTCATTGTTATGGCTGTATCATTGTGAAGAAAAAAACAACAACACAAATGCAGCTACTTTGGTGGTATTTTGGCTGCACTGTTTGCATGACTCTGTTAGCCTAGCTAGAAAGCAAGGGATAAGAACATTGTCAGCATGGTAACGGAACATTTAGAATGAACCAATGGGTATTTGACTGCCTTCATGACTCATGACCGCCTGTGTGGCGGTAAAACAGTCACCGCAACAGCCCTAATTGTGGAAGGATAGAATAGTATGAATAAATGTTTGGAGAAGCCGGTGTTTGGAGAAGCCGGTGTATCAATCGAATTCAGATAATGAGTGGACTTCATCTCAGCCCTAACACCACCATGCCAATATATCCTCCAAACACTGGTTTCTCGGGTATTATTGCCTGTCTCTTATCACACAGAGACAGGCGATACTGTATCAGTTGACAAGTCAAGTAGAAAAGGGGATGTTGTACAATGTTGCATCGGGCAGAAATGGCATACAACACTGTGCTGTTTTTACTGTAGCCAACTGCTTTACAATACCCTTATCTACTATTAAATGTCCTACGTATGTACTGTATAAGGATAATGAAACTAACACTGAAATACTTCTCAACATGCTCACAACCTGCCATTGGATTTTTTTTAAATGTTGAATGTTAAGTGATATTCAATATCTACTATTAGTTTTTATCGCTTTGGTGCAATTTTCACAAGTATATGGTACATTTACACAACTCAAAACAAAAAGGCAGTTGTTTCAAAACTCTTAACCACATTTTCAATTCACTGAGTGCAACACACAAAATCATAGTCACTTTGTCACCAAACGTAATCATTGTTTCATCTAGAAATACATGTTTCACATTGTAATACATTTCTGTATAAAGTAATTGCCTTTCACAATGTAATGCTCACATTACTTTTGATAGTGGACTGCAAGAATGTGTACTCCCTAACTCAAGGCCTCTCCAGACTGATATGAACATCTGTGAAAAGTGTGGAGGAGTAAGAACACCTGCCCAGCACTAAAGACTGATTGTTCATTCTAGACATCGAAGGGGGTTCTAGCTGGGAAGGGGGGGGCCTAGTCGGAGGTTATGAATACATGTGCTTGTAACTTTGTATGTGTTCTTGCAGCTGCATAACCCAGTCAGGTGAATAATTATAGCCTGAGCTTTCTTTGGTATCCGTATAGATTATTGAACCAGAATTTAGAACCTAACAGAATTACATAATAATCATCATCATAGTAGTACATTTGACTATACAGTATATCATACTTTTTGTTTCTACTTTACAGTGCTTTCAGAAAGTATTCATACCCCTGGACTTATTCCACACTTTGTGTTACAGCCTGAATTCAAAGTTGATTAAAGAGATTTTTTTCTCTCACTTATCTACACACAATACCGTATAATGACAAAGTGAAAACATGTTTTTAGACATTTTTGCAAATTTATTGAAACTTAAATACAGAAATGTCACACCCCTGAGTCAATACATGTTAATGATATAATCACCTTTGTCATCTATGCATAGTCACTTTAATAAACTCTACCGACATGTACATAGTACTTCAGCTAACTGGTACGCCCGCACATTGACTCTGTATCCGTACCCCACTTTATATAGTCTCGCTATTGTTATTTTACTGCTGCTCTTTAATTACTTGTTACTTTTCTCTTATTCTTATCCATGTTTTTTTTAAACTGCATTGTTGGTTAGGGGCTCGTAAGTAAGCATTTCACTGTAAGGTCTACCTACACCTGTAAAATGTTATTTTGTTTAATTACAGCTGTGAGTCTTTCTGGGTAAATCACTAAGAGCTTTACACAGCTGGATTGTACAATATTTGAACTTTTTTATTTATTATTCATGCTCTGCAGTGGCGATTTTAGCATGTAAATCTTGGTGGGGCAAACTCAACCATTTGTTTAAGATGCATGCCAACAAAGCTAAAAAAAAACAACAACACTAAACAATACATTACTTGCCCTATACAAACTGTTAGGGCCTACATAAAGCTGTCTGACAGCGGAGCTTTCCTTCAGCACCATGGAGTGACTCATTACCACAGCTACACCTGTGGCTATCATCTAGCAACGAAACAGTTTATTCAACCTCATTTACTGACTTTTTAAACCATAGCTGACTTGCTTAAACAAATGTGGTTTCTACTGACACATCGTGGATTTGTGTAAGTCGATAAGAACCGATTTGTCCTTCAATAATAACGAACGCCAACATGAGTTAACATTTGAACCATACACAGACGTTACATTAATGTTCAGTAAATTCTTAATGTTTGTTTTATATCATTAACACTTACTGTAGCTCTAAGTGTAAGCAAGTGCAAGCAAACAAGCTGCAACGAATAAGGCCTATTCCGTCAGCTCTTTCAAAATGGACACCGACAGAAATTCACATAGACGTTATTTCAGATAAGGCCTCAACATCTTGATGAATTTAACTTTACTCTTCTTTAAGTCACTACAGTCACTACCTTTACTGGCCCATGGTGTTGTGAGTGAATGTTTGTCCTTTTAAGCTTGAAAAAGAGACCATTTCAGACAGATGTTTTAAATCCTTCAACCCAGACTTGGACCACACACTAGAGGTCACAACACCGATACCGATACCGATTATGATTTTTCAACACCGATACCGATACCGATTATTGGAGGATCAAAAAAGCCGATACCGAATAATCGGCCTATTTTTTTTATTTTTTGGTTGTAATAATGACAATTAAAACAATACTGAATTAACACTTATTTTAACTTAATATGATACATCAATAAAATCAATTTAGCCTCAAGTAGATAATGAAACATGTTCAATTTGGTTTAAATAATGAAAAAACAAAGTGTTGGAGAAGAAAGTAAAAGTGCAATATGTGCTATGTAAGAAAGCTAACATTTCAGTTCCTTGCTCAGAACATGACAACATATGAAAGCTGGTGGTTCCTTTTAAAATGAGTCTTCAATATTCCCAGGTAAAAAGTTTTAGGTTGTAGTTATTATAGGAATTATAGGACTATTTCCCTCTATACCATTTGTATTTCATTAACCTTTGACTATTGGATGTTCTTATAGGCACTTTAGTATTGCCAGTGTAATAGTATAGCTTCCGTCCCTCTCCTCGTTCCTCCCTGGGCTCGAACCAGCAACACAACGACAACAGCCACCATCGAAGCAGCGTTACCCATGCAGAGCAAGGGAAACAACTACTAGAAGGCTCAGAGCAAGTGACGTTTGAAACGCTATTAGCACGCGCTAACTAGCTAGCCATTTCACTTCGGTTACACCAGCCTCATCTCGGGAGTTGATAGGCTTGAAGTCATAAACAGCGCAATGCTTGACGCACAACGAAGAGCTGCTGGCAAAACGCAAAGAAAGTGCTGTTTGAATTCATGTTTACAATTTTCAGAAAACGATCTAAGTCAAAACTATGACTAGTCCACTAAGGAACATTCAATGCCGCCTTGGTAAGCAACTCCAGTGTATATTTGACCATATATTTTAGGTTATTGTCCTGCTGAAAGGTGTCATACCCTGATCTGTTTCATCATGTGTCGCCCATCTTCCCCATTATCCCCTGTGTATTTATACCTGTGTTTTCGGGTCTGTTTGTGGCAGTTCGTCTTGTTTGTTCAAGCCTACCAGCGTTTTGTCTCAGCTCCTGCTTTTCCCCAGTCTCTCTTTTTCTTGCCCATCCTGTCTCTGAGCCCGCCAGACTGACCACTCTGCCTGCACCTGACCCTGCCGTCCTGTACCTTTGCCCTACCTCTGGATTACCAACCTCTGCCTGACCTGACCCTGCCTGCCGTCCTGTACCATTACCATTTTTTATGACTACCTCATCTCTGTACCCCACACATACAATTATCTGTACGGTCTCTCAGCAGAGCAGTGAATTTCAAACACAGATTCAACCACAAAGAACAGGGAGCAATGCCTCTCAAATGACACCTATTGCTAGATGGATACCAATGTAAAAAAGCAGACATTGAATATCCCTTTGAGCATTGTGAAGTTATTACATACACTTTGGATGGTGTATCAATACATCCAGTCACTACAATGATACAGGTGTCTTTCCTAACTCAGTTGCCGGAAAGGAAGGAAACCACTCAGGGGTTTCACCATGATAATGTGTTGCGGGTGACTTTAAAATAGTTACAGAGTTGAATGGCTCTGATAGGAGAAAACTGAGGATGGATCAACAACATTGTTGTTACTCCACAATACTAACCTAACTGACAGAGTGAAAAGAAAGCCTGTAAAGTATAAAATATTCCAAAACATGCATCCAGTTAGCAGCAAGGCACTAAACTAACATTGCAACAAACAAAAAACAAATATTGGCAAAGCAATTAACTTTTTGCCCCGAATACAAAGTGCTATGTTTGGGGCAAATCCAATAGAAAACATTACTGACTACCACTATCTATATTTTAAAGCATAGTGGTGGCTGCATCATGTTATGGGTATGCTTGTAATCATTAAGGACTGGGGAGTTTTTCAGGATAAAAAAAATGGAGCTAACCACAGGCAAAGTCCTAGAGGAAAACCTTGTATTGTCTGCTGTCCACCAGACACTGGGAGATTAATTTACCTTTCAGCAGGACTATAACTTAAAACACAAAGCTAAATCTACATTGGAGTTGCTTACCAAGACGACAGTGAATGTTCCTGAGTAACCAAGTTAGTTTTGACTTAAATCTACTTGAAAATCTATGGCAAGACCTGAAAATGGTTGTTTAGAAATGATCAACAACCAATTTGACAGATCTTGAAGAATTTTGAAAAAGATCATGGGGAAATGTTGCACAATCCAGGTGTGGAAAACTCTTAGAGACTTACCCAGAAAGACTTACAGCTGTAATCACTGCAAAATGTGTTTCTACAAAGTATTGACTCAGTGTGAACACTTATGTAAATACGATATTTCTGTATTTAATTTTAAATAAGTTTGCAAAAATATGTTTTCACTTTGTCATTACAGGATGTGTAGATTGGTGTCAGAAAAAAATAATATATTTAATCCATTTTGAATTCAGGCTGCAACACAACTAAATGTGGAATATGTCAAGGGGTATGAATACTTTATGAAGGTACCTGTGTGTGTGTGTGTGTGTGTGTGTGTGTGTGTGTGTGTGTGTGTGTGTGTGTGTGTGTGTGTGTGTGTGTGTGTGTGTAATTACTTTCACGGACTTTTTTAGGTAAGATGCCCAAATAATACTTTTCTAGTTGACATATGAGAAAGTAAAAAAAAAAAAAAAAGGTTGACTGAATTTTGGCAGTGAGACAAAAACAACAACACGGAGTTACACATTAAATAAACAAACATATAGTCAATAACAACAGAAAACGTATATATGCAGCCTGTGCTAATGAGGTAAGATAAAGGAGGTAAGGCAATAAATAGGCCATAGTGGTGAAATAATTACAATTTAGCAATAAACACGGGACTGATAGATATGCAGAAGATGAATGTGCAAGTAGAGATACTGGGGTGCAAAGGAGCAAAACAAATAAATAAATAACAGTATGGGGATGAGTTAGTTGGATGGGATATTTACAGATGGGCTATGTACAGGTGCAGTGATCTGTGAGCTGCTCTGACAGCTGGTGCTTAAAGTTAGTGAAGGAGATATGTGAATATTTTGGGTTATTGACGCAACTCAACTAGCTGGGTAAAAATAATCCAGTGTGTGTTCTGTCCAATATTTACCCAACGCTGGGTAACAAAATAACCAACATTGGGTTGGTTTTAACAAAGCATTAAAATAACAATGTATAGATGGAGGCCAACGACTCCAAATTAGCCTATAACAGTGTTGTGTCACTGTAGCCTGCCTATCTTACATTTTCATAAAATAAAGTTTTGGGTACCGTTAAGAAAGCCGTTAAACAAAACGTACAAATGATCAGAAACATTGAACAAGTATAGCGCTCCTGCAACTTTGTGTCAATAAAATTGCACAAGCGGCGTGAAAAAAAGTAACCGTCGCACTAGAATCGGAAAGCCCGCGTCATGCACTATGCAGCCCGGTGCAGCTTTTGCCAGTCTCCCTTGTCACCCTACCTCCTCCGATGATCACCGCGTCGTAGTGGGACTTGACAGCTGAGTGACTGGCTCTTGTCACCATCCCTAGGGTTGTCACTGCCTGCCGAGTACGGCCTGTCCACACCGTCGCAGCCATGACAAACTTGGGTGTACTTTTCCTGGATTCCTCGTTTTTCGTTCTTGCTTCACGCAACTCTGTAGCCCGAACTGAACTCGTACAAGCTCCACCTACTTGAGCATAGTTTCCCGTAGGTACAGATCCAGGATCAGTTTATTATTGCCCAATCCAGATCCCAACCGTTTATATAAAAGCTCATAAACTGAACAGCATGTAGGGGAAACTAAAATTAATTGAACTGACTGAACTGACTGTTCTACTAATGTTGATGTTCTATTACTATACTGTATTTAAACTGGATTGTATTTATACATTCCCCTACAATAGTGTGTGACCAATCCTTTATCCACTGTTACATCAATAAAATCTTATTGAGGGTGATCAGTGCCAGTTCGAAAATGCAATGCTTAAACGCTAATGGGAATGTAATGATAAATGCATTTTTATTTTCATATCAGCATGAATGATTCATGCCACAATTACATTGCAAAGTTAAAAGGAAAATACAAAAGGGTTAATTGGTGGTACAGAACACCAGGTTCGAACCCAGGAGTAGATGGGTGTGTTTGTGTAATAAAGACCAAACATTTTCTGCATAGGCTATCATATTGATTTTCTTATAAAGACAGTATGCCTACACTTTTACCTAGCAAATTAAAATACGTGTTGTGTAGAGTACAACCACAGATAGAACAAGGAGCATAAAAACCTTTGGTACAACTTCAACTGTCCCAGAACTAGCTTGGTATTTCTATGGTCTATTTTAAGGATTTGGCTGTCTAACCACACACTGACATGCACAGTTCTCTGAGTGAGGTTCTTTTCAGGTCTCCATTGAGTGATGAAGTCCCTTTCATCTACAGTTGAAGTCGGAAGTTTACATACACTTATGTTGGAATCATTAAAACTAGGTTTTCAACCACTCCACAAATTTCTTGTTAACAAAATATAGTTTTGGCAAGTCGGTTAGGACATCTCCTTTGTGCATGACACAAGTCATTTTCACAACAATTGTTTACAGACAGATTATTCCACTTATAACTCACTGTATCACAATTCCAGTGGGTCAGAAGTTTACATACACTCAGTTGACTGTGCCTGTAAACAGCTTGGAAAACTCCAGAAAATGATGTCATGGCTTTAGAAGCTTCTGATAGGCTAATTGACATAATCTGAGTCAATTGGAGGTGTACCTGTGGATGTATTTTGAGGCCTACCTTCAAACTCAGCGCCTCTTTGCTTGACATCATGGGAAAATCCAAAGAAATCAGCCAAGACCTCAGAAAAAACATTGTAGACCTCCACATGTCTGGTTCATCCTTGGGAGCAATTTCCAAATGCCTGAAGGTACCACTTTCATCTGTACAAACAATAGTACACAAGTAGAAACACCATGGGACCATGCAGCTGTCATACCGCTCAGGAAGGAGACGCGTTCTGTCTCCTAGAGATTAACATACTTTGGTGCGAAAAGTGCAAATCAAATCCAGAACAGCAGCAAATGACCTTGTGAAGATGCTGGAGGAAACAGGTACAAAAGTATCTATATCCACAGTAAAACGTTTCCTATATCGACATAACCTGAAAGGCCGCTCAGCAAGGAAGACGCCACAGCTCCAAAACCGCCATACAAAAGCCAGACTACGGTTTGCAACTGCACATGGGGACAAAGATCATACTTTTTGGAGAAATGTCCTCTGGTCTGATGAAACAAAAATTTGGCCATCGTTATGTTTGAGTTGTTTTTATGTTATGAGGAAAAGGGGGAGGCTTGCAAGCCGAAGAACACCATCCCAACCGTGAAGCATGGGGGTGGCAGCATCATGTTGTGGGGGTGCTTTGCTGCAGGAGGGATTGGTGCACTTCACAAAATAGATGGCATCATAAGAGTGGAAAATTATGTGGATATAATGAAGCAACATCTCAAGACATCAGTCAGGAAGTTAAAGCTTAGTCACAAATGCGTCTACCAAATGGACAATGACACCAGGCATACTTCGAAAGTTGTAGCAAAATGGCTTAAGAACAAGAAAGTCAAGGTATTGGAGTGGCCATCACAAAGCCCTGACCTCAATCCCATAGAAAATTTGTGGGCAGAACTGAAAAAGCGTGAGCGAGCAAGGAGGCCTACAAACTTGACTCAGTTACCCCAGCTCTGTCAGAAGTAATGGGCCAAATTCCACCCAACTTATTGTGGGAAGCTTGTGGAAGGCTACCCAAAACATTTGGCCCAAGTTAAACAATTAAAGGCAATGCTACCAAATACTAATTGTGTGCATGTACATTTCTGACCCACTGGGAATGTGATGAAAGAAATAAAAGCTGAAATGAATAATTCTCTACAATTATTCTGACATTTCACATTCTTAAAATAAAGTGGTGATCCTAGCTGATGTTGGACAGGAATTTTTTTACCAGGATTAATTGTCAGAAATTGTGAAAAACTGAGTTTAAATGTATTTGGCTAAGGTGAATGTAAACTTCCGACTTCAAATGTATATGTTAGTATTAACGTGTTATCTACTTTCTCAAAACATAAGATTAATCTGTTAAACAAATAATGCTTCATTATTTGGATAAAACACTGAAGAAGATGTTGGTGAAGAAATCAAATTAAAAGTTGACAGGCAAGTCTTTTTTTTTTTTACTCAAAGACTAGCCAACTAGTCAACTATCTAGTAAATACTTTGGATATGAGGTTGGTGTCTCTTTTTTAAACAGAATTAAATGTATATATCATGTAATTGAACAAAAGAGTAAGGTGGCCAATAACTGGGGACTGTATGCCGATAATAATGGACATATTGTTTTGCTAAATCGCTTATCAAAAAGTAGTAGTAGTATCTCCACTTAAATGTCAAACATGCTAATTGCTAACCCATTAACTAACATTTTATATACACCTGTATTTGGGGAGTTTCTCCCATTCTTTTCTGCAGATCCTCTCATGCTCTGTCAGGTTGGATGGGGAGCGTTGCTACACAGCTATTTTCAGGTCTCTCCAGAGATGTTTGATCGGGTTCAACTCCTCGGTCTGGCTGCGCCACAAAAGGACATTCAGAGACTTGTCCTGTAGCCACTCATGCGTTGTCTTGGCTATGTGCTTAGGATCGTTGTCCTGTTGGAAGGTGAACCTTCGTCCCAGTCTGAGGAGCAGGATTTCGTCAAGGATCTCTCTGTACTTTGCTCCGTTCATCTTTGCCTCGATCCTGACTGGTCTCCCAGTCCCACCAACTGAAAAAGATCGCCACAACATGATGCCAACACCACCATGCTTCCCCGTAGGGATGGTTCCAGGTTTCCTCCAGACGTGACACTTCATTCAGGCCAAAGAGTTCAATCTTGGTTTCATCAGACCAGAGAATCTTGTTTCTCATGGTCTAAGAGTCTTTAGGTGCCTTTTGGCAAACTCCAAGTGGGCTGTCATGTGCCTTTTACTGAGGAGTGGCTTCCGTCTGGCCACTCTACCCTAAAGTCCTGATTGGTTGTAGTGCTGCAGAGATGGTTGTCCTTCTGGAAGGTTCTCCCATCTCCACAGAGGAACTGTAGAGCTCTGTTAGAGCGACGATAGGGTTCTTGGTCACCTCCCGCCCTTCTCCCCCGATTGCTCAGTTTGGCCGGGTGGCCAGCTCTAGGAAGAGTCTTGGTGGTTCTTCCATTGAAGCATGATGGAGGCCACTTTGTTATTGGGGACCTTCACTGCTGCAGAAATGTTTTGGTACCCTTCCCCAGATCTGTGCCTCGATACAATCCTGTCTCGGAGCTCTGCGGACAATTCCTTCGACATCATGGCTTGATTTTGCTCTGACATGCACTGTCAATTGTGGGACCTTATATAGACAGGTGTGTGCCTTTCCAAATCATGTCCAATCAATTGAATTTTCCACAGGTGGACTTCAGTCAAGTTGTAGAAACATCTCAAGGATGATCAATGGAAAGAGGATGCACCTGGGCTCAATTTCGAGTCTCAAAAACCTGTTTTCACTTTGTCATTATGGGGTATTGTGTGTAGATTGCCGAGGACATTTTTGTATTTAATCAACTTTAGAATAAAGCAATAACGT